>NC_135785.1:73075000-73230000 GCF_051106095.1 Pogona vitticeps
GATGACTTTAAATATTTTATTGTTCAGTTTGTTTTAGTGATGTTTGTTAGTCACCTTTAGCAGTATTTTTTACTGTAAAAGCAAGATTAAAAATAATAACAATAAGTAAGACTGTGTGCTAGTCAGTTATGATACTAAAATTCTTTAGATGAGTAAAATTCTTCATAGACTGCTTAAGGGAATAAATATCTATTTATTTTTTCCCCTTTATCTTCTATTAAATAGCAGGCAGAAGTTTTAGAAGAAAGTGATGATGAAGATGATGATGAGATTTTTGGCTTTATAAGCCTCTTAAACCTGACTGAAAGAAAGGTTAGTATTAGTAATGTGTTTCTGATAAAAGCATCATTAACCTATTTTGATAATCCAGAAGATGGGTCATTTCAAATATATGTGAGTTTACACATGAAATTATATTGCATTTTTATTTATATTATTTTAAAACTGATTATAGTATTTTTAAAAAATATAACTTCTGCAACTTGAAATTCTTCTCATTAAGATATAATTTTGTTTGAAGATAAGAAGACTTAAGTTTGCTTGGAGTCTAAAGCAGTATGTTAAACAAAAGAAGTTGACCATATGCAGATAGTGTTAAGCGAAAACTACAAAAGTGAGGGGGGGGAGAGAATGCTTCTAAAAATGTAAATAGTCATGGGCTTTTTATTTTTGCAAAGAACTAATGGTTGAGTATAATTTGGTCTTGGAGTAAGTCTCTTAAATGAATTATGGCACTGTTTTCTTAATGACATCAATGTTGCTAATGTACATTAAACCTTCTGTGCCTAAGTAAAAGAGCTGTGCAAATCACTGTGATGAACAGAAGTTTATTTCAGTGAGGAAAGATTATGATGGTAATAGAATGATGTCATCAGTAAACTCAGTAGAACCAAGCATTTTTTAATTCTTAAAATTTGAAAGTACAGTATTTATTCCCATTTGTAACAGCAAAACATAAGTACTGTGTATTGTTTACAAAGAACTGATCAGTAACACAAATAGATGCTCTTTTCTTGTTACCAGTAGCATATACATTTCCCGTTTGGGTTATATTTTTGTTCAGGTTGGCAGTACTGTAATTTTTAAAAAGCATTTTAAAGAGCATTTATTTGTCACTTTTATTTGTGCTAGTCAATTTATTCAGTGTGTTCATTCATATAGACTGAAATCCTGTTGTGTAAGTTATGCCTGTGGAAGAGTGATGATGTCTCCAGCAGGGGATGATTTTCTGCAATAGAAAACTTCCCACGTCTATCTCATAGCTTTTCCAACTCTCGTGTAAACTCTTTTAGTACATGGTAGTTTTTGATTACCAAAAATCTCCCCTTGCATGTTATGCAACAGGATTTCAGCCTTTTTTGGTCAGTATGCATTACTCATGTGGCTGTTTTTGTGACTCTGAGCAGTAGTAGAAAGCAGATACTTGCTCATCATTTTATTCATCCTGTCAGTACCCCCCATGTCTTTTTCTAAGGATTAACTAATTTTTTAAAAACAAGTTTCTACAAATTATTAGAAGGCACAGCAAGACATTGCCAAAAGTGCCATAAAACAATGCCCAGGAGCTTTTTCTTCTCAAGTTGACTAATGTAAATAATTATTCTATATTGCAAAAAAAAATCTGTCCTTTGATTCCTAGGGTACTGAATGTGCTGAGCAAATTAAAGAGCTGATTTTAAGCCAGTGTGAGAAGAACTGTGAACAGAATGTGGTCGAACAGCTGGATAAGCTACTAAGTGACACTTCCAAGCCTGTGGGCTTACTGTTAAGTGAAAGATTCATTAATGTACCTCCCCAGATCGCTCTGCCCATGCACCAACAACTGCAGTAAGGACTTTCCAAGATCTTTTTTAAATTGCAATTTTTACCTTGGATGGCCTCTGTAACCTTATTTAAATGGAAATGTATAAAATGGGAGGATAAAAGAAAACTGTAGATATAAAGAACAGAACCTGGGAAGAAGAAACCAGCATTATAGTCTTGTCTTAAGTAGTAGCCTTTGGTACAAACATGTACTGTTTCACATAATATCAATTGATAGTTTTACTTATATGCGGTCGCTTTACAGAGACTGAAAATTATGCTTAAAATTATGCAAAAATGTATTGGGTCTAAACAGATGTGTTTTTAGACCAGTTTTGAGAGGTTATAAGTGGAACAGAATTCCCTCTTTTTTTAAAAAAAGTGTACATTTTCCTAACCATTAATATTTTGATGTAGTAACTTATTCTTTCTGACTGGAAGGAGAGAGAGATTCTAGAAATTAATTTGAACATTTCTGAAACTTTGAATTATTTTTTGAAATCTTCACAACTTCACAATTTCTTTCCATTCCTCCTTTTGCTGTAAGTTAGTGAAAGTAACTTAGAAGCAACTGAAAAAAGATTTTTATTTGTTTTCTGTTCTTCATTCTGTTTCAACAAATTAGCTTCATTTCCTAGGGTAGGATAGGATGGAGAAAGACAATGTAGGATCTACCTTCCAGCAGTCGGAAGGACTCTACATTCAGAATGTGCCTCCACTAAATTGGAGGGGGATTCCATACCCATCCCAACTGTCATCCACAGTTTATCCTATTCGGCAGGGTCCCCATAGCCCAGTGGTCCCCAACCTTTTCTGAACTGGTTGGGAGGGTGGGATCTGTGCGTGGAGGGGAGGGATGTGCTCACGCAGGGGAGGGGCACCCACAGGTGGGCGTGGGAGATCTGTCTGCGGCCCGGTCCTGCCATGACCATGGACTGGCACCCCTTGGGGACCCCTGCCATAGCCTCTGTATAATACTCACAGAGCTCCCATGGGGCTGTTGTGGGGAGGAGTGGGTGGAAAATCTGCTTCTGCTAACCCAATTGCACTTGACTAAATCTGGTTCCAAGTGTGAACATGATGGAGAAACAGGTATTTCCTTACTTTTATGCTCCGTAATGATGTTCTGCCCAACAAAAAATTTGTGCTCAGAATGTTTTCTGCCCACCTTGCATAGAAGAGAAATATGCTGATGGGCTCATCTAAGAATTGCATCAGCACACAAGACAGCCCTGTGGTACTAATGCATTTCTCTTATGGGGAGAAATGCAGCATATAAATAAAACTAATAATAATAATGCACCCAATATTTCAGAAATAGGCTGACAGTGTTTGATGCACTAGTGTGAGGATGGAGTACCATACAAACGCTTTACACTTGACCTTTATGCATTGCTCTGAACAGAGAATGAAGGAACTTTTCACGTGAACGTGTTTTTCTTTCTAGGAAAGAATTGATAGAAGCACAGAGAACAAACAAACCTTGTGGAAGATGCTACTACTATCTTTTAATTAGCAAAACCTTTACCGATAAGAAGAGTGGTGTTAAGAAAAAAGGAAGTAGTACCCACCAGAAAGAGGAGCTCATGTTTTCAAATGCTGAAGAGGAATTCTTTTATGAGGTCGGTTTGTGTCTTTCTTTGCTGAAAGTTCTTGGTACACTTTTACTTGCAGTAGGGGTCGTCCAAGTTTTGAGGCCTTTTTATTTTCTTTCTAGTGCAAAGTTGTGGTTGACATGTTCCTTTTCTAACACCTGAAGCCGTGGGTTACCAGATGTATGCTGGGTCCAAGTTATGGCATCATTAAGGATCTCACCCTCATTGTCATGGCTATTGTCTGTGCTAAGCAATTTGTTTTCACCTCGATCAACTTCTGTGCCCAATTCAAAGTGCTGTTTATGATCTATAAAGCCCTATTGGTTTGGGTCTGTGCTATCTGAAGGACTAGATCTCTCCATATGAACCTTCCTGGCCCTTAAGATCTTTAACAAAGGGCTTCTCTCGGGCCCACTTCCATCACAGGAGCATTCAACAGAGATATAGAAGAGGGCCTTCTCTGTGGATGCCCCCAGGTTGTGGAATTCTGTCTATGACGAGATTAAGTTGGCCTCTCCTTTTTATCCTTCCAATGACTGTTAAAAACCTGCTTCTTTAAGCATGCTTTTCAAAACTAAGATTGGGTTCCTCATGGGTGCTGGGTGTATGTTCCTTTTAAGGGTATTTTTAAAGTTTTAAATGTTTAGATAAATTTTAAAATTATTGTATCCCATTATTGTAGCATTCGAAGACCCATGTCTTCAGGCAGGCTTTTAATAACCATTACTGAGTCTCTTGATCGTGGTTTTTCTAATTTTGTTTTTAAAGTATCTAATGCTTTAATTACTTGATGGATTTTAAATTATTGTAGTGTAATTGTTTTTTAATCTGTAATTGATTGTGTTTTTAGTATTGTGCATTAATTAATTAATATTTTAGCATTTCAAGGCCTGATAGAGGAATATCATCTCAAGGTTAGTCCAAAACAACCAGCAACTTTTTTTGGAAAAAAGGCATATATGGAGAAGAAAGTCAGGGCAAAGAAAGGGAGGAATCTTATCACTTTCTCTCTGATCCCAACCAATACATCTGGAATATGAAGTACAAGTATTACTTCTACCATTGATTTGTTCCTGTAGGGAAGTATCTGTCTTGAACAGAAGACAGCCATGCTGCTCCTAGAGATAAATGGGGTGTGAGCTGGATTTTTTCTTCTCTTCCATTCTGAAGTACTCATGTGGACTTGTGTCTGTTTGATAAAAGACCACATGTTGTTCTCTGCTGTCGAGGACATTCATATGAACAAGAATTTCAGGATGGTTGCAAGAGACTTTTCTTTTTTTTTTTTTTTTTGTGAAAACAGCGTATCTGTCCTGTTGGTAGATTTTTTTCTTGTCCTGTCCCCTTTTCTCCTCACCTTACCCTCCCAGTTTAAAATTCCTCAGTGTCTACTATAAGCATTATATATTTTCACTTATTGCTTGCTGTTTTGTCAGCTTGTGCTATTTCATATTGTGTAACTTTCTGCTGTAAAGCACATGTAGATGCATCAGATATTCCAGTGTGGTGTTCCTATATAGAAAGCAGTACTCTTTCTGTAGATTCAGAACTTCCAAAACTGCTCTTAGATTACAGCAATGCCAAGGAACATAAATTCACTACTTGTATTCTGCTGTTTTATGTTAGTCTACTTCAGTTATGATGCAAATATAAGATGCTGTATAAATAAAAATTAACTGGCTGGAACGTTCAGTGGTTTATGTATCTGGCTATAAAGAGCCAGAGACTGGGAGGTTGATTCCCCATTGTGTCTCCAGGGAGAGGAGCCCAGCCTGTGTGGCCTTGGGCAAGCTGCACAGTCCCAGGTTGCCCCAGAAGAAGGGAATGATAAACCACATCTGACTATTTTCTACCTGGAAAACTCTGAAAAGAGTACAGTGGTGCCTCGTATAACGAGTGCACCGTTGAACGATGAATCCGCATTGCGATGCGGATTTCCCCATCGCTAATGCGAGGGCACGCTCGCATTACGATGGGGGAACAGCTGTTCTGCTGCTCCAAAAGGGCTGCAGGAACACAAAAAATGGTGCCGGTACACCCAAGATGGCCGCCGGAACAAAAAAAAAAAGGCCGCTGGTACACCCAAGATGGCCGCCGGAACAAAAAATGGCCACCGGAACACCCAAGATGGTCGCCGGAACAAAAAAAATGGCCACTGGTACACCCAAGATGGCCGCCAGAACACAAAAATGGGCACCGGTACACCCAAAACGGCCGCCGGGATGCTCAAAATGGCCGGCAGTACACCCAAGATGGCCGCCAGAACAAGGGAAAACATCGGAGAACGGTGAGTTTTGGGCCCATTTGGAACACATTAAACTTTGTTTAATGCGTTCCAATTGGGGTTTTTGATCCGTTTTACGATGTTTTCCCATAGCTAAGGTTAATCCGGAACGGATTAACCTCGCTATGCAGGGCACCACTGTAATCATGTCAGAATTGACTTGACTACATATTGTTGTTATAAATGATAACAATGATACCTGCATTTTAAAAACTAAAGTGTATAGTCCTTTGTCTTGTGGAGAAAAGTGAAGATACAGTGGTGCCTCGCTTAAACCCAGTTTAACGATGAATCCTCATAGCAATGAAGATTTTGCAATCGCTTTTGCGATCAAAAATCGCTTTGCGATGATGGCTTCCCCCCCATCATTGCAAACGCCCCATTTTCGCACAGCTGATTGGCCCGCCCGCCGATGAGCTGTGCGAAAACGGGGCGTTTGCGATGGGGAGGGAAGCGATCATCGCAAACGCCCGTTTTCACACAGCTGATCGGCGCGGCGCATGATCTTCTTTCGAGGAATCCGTCCCAGAAAAGAGCCGGGAGCCATCTTCTCCGCTCCAGCCCCTCCCCGCCTCACAGGTGATTGGCGCTGGTCTTAGAAGCTTCCCCAGGCTTGCCCAGCAGGTAAACAGGCAGTGGAAATACACTAGGGAAGCCTCTGAAACCTGCGCTTTGCCAGGGTGGGTGGGGGTGTGGCAGGGGCAGGCCCGCCACCCCTAGTGCCACCCCTCATGCCACCCCCGCGGCAAAGCGGGGCTTTCAGAGGTGCATATTCACTGCTGAAAAAGCCCCAGCAGGCTTCTGAAAGCGGCGAGAGGGGGGCTCTGGGGTGGCGGGGGGTGGCGGGCCTGCCCCTGCCACACCCCCACCCACCCTGGCAAAGCGCCGCTTTCAGAACCCCCCTGGGCTTTATGAATATGATTTCTTGGAAAGGATACGAAATTACTTCATTGGTACTGTAAGCTATACAGTGGTGCCCCACTTGACAATTACCCTGGTAGACGAAATCGCTTCACGAAAAGTGCTTATTGCGATCGCAAAACGATATTTCAATGGGGAAAATCCGCTTCACGACGATCGGTTCCCTGCTTCGGGAACCAATTTTTCACTTCCCAACAATCAAAAACAGCTGGTGGTCAGGTTTTCAAAATGGCCGCCCGCTGTTTTCCGGACCTATTTCCGGAAGAGCTATCGAAAATGGCTTCCCCTATGGAGGATCTTCACTTTACAATGAGGTATTTCACCAATTGGAACGCATTGAACGGTTTTCAGTGCTTTTTTTTTTTTTTTTTTTTTTTTTTTTTTTTTTTTACTTTCGCTTGATGACAATACAGTGGGGTCTTGACTTGAGAACTTAATCCGTATTGGAAGGCGGTTCTCAAGTCAAAAAGTCTGTAAGTCAAGTCTCCATTGACCTACAGTGCATTGAAAACTGATTAATCCCGTAACAGGCCATTTTTGTTCCATTTTGGTTTTTTTCTGGTCTGTAAGTCAAATCTCAGTCTGCAAGTCAAATCTAAATTCTGTAACTCAAAAAATCTGTAAGTCAAGCCGTCTGTAAGTCAAGGGTCCACTGTATCACTTAACAGCGATTTTAACGGAACGGATTAATGTCAAGTGGGCCACCACTGTATACCAGTATTGTTTATTGTTTTGACCACTTTGGTCATCCAGCATCCACAGATTTAAAACATAAGTATAAATATAAAAATATAAACTTGCTTGGAGCCAGCTGAACATCCACAGAACTAGCAAGTTTAAAAAGTATAGGTACAAATACATACTTTCTACAAAGTGCTGAATTAAAAACATAATAGAAGAGGATTAAAATGTACACATATTTCAATTCTAAAAACCAAGTCACTTCAGGTGGGTCCTCAAATGGGGTATGAGGTATTCCCACAGCATCAAAAATGATTATATCCGCTGACAGACATGTACATATACATTAAAATGCACAACAAGGTGACATAACAGTGGTAATATTGTACATCTGATAGCCAAATAAACTCTAATCAGCTCCATATTCTATAGCATATCTCCAGTACCTCCTATTCTATCATTATCATTCAACCAGCTATCCCTTAATTTTATCGCTAGCCGTCCAAACTTGGCCACTCTATTTGTTACCTCCTTATTCCTATCTTCCAGAAGCTTCTGAAGGATTTCCTTTCTATCTCTGCCATCCAAAGAGGGTATACAAGGTTTTATGAGCCATTCCCGAATCTGCTCATAAATTTTACACTCTAGGATAACATGACTCAGTGTCTCTATAGTCCCCTCACCACATATACATAACCGACTCTCGTAGGGGGTATTATTGTACCTTCCCAGCAACACCGCAGATGGCAACAAGTCCATGCGTAATAACATGAAAGCCCTTCTATTTTCAGAATACTCTAAATCATTTAAGTACGACATAGGTAGCAATCTATTCAGGGAGTTTATTTTAATAAATCCTTTGGCCTTCTTTATATCATGTTGTCTTTCTATATCTAGGATCCTTTGTTTAATCAAATTTTTTGCTTGGATCATATCCATTGACAGTAGATATTGTTGTGAAAATCCATAATACCCCAGCTTACGTTCCAGCATTTTCCGCCATGTTGGGACAAAGCAATCTTGCAATGTCAAATAGACTAGCCCTGAGGTATTATGATTCAGTTTTAGCCAATATGTTACAGCAGCTATCCACAGCCTGGCCTCAACAGTTACTAGCCCAGCTTCCAACCTTATGGCTGAATTTGATGCACATGTAGGAAGCTGTAATATAGCTCTTAGAAATTTTGATTGCTGTCTTTCCAAAACAGCCAAGTTAGCTGGTATACTAAATGGGGCTCCATAGGTCATCTGTGCTAATGATTTCATCGTATAAAGTCGAATAGCAGCTGTGACATTTTTTCCTCCCCGCGTCCAGAAAAATTTTTGTATAGCTCCCATGCTTTTTTGGGCATTTGTTATTGCATGTTTTATATGTGCATTTCTCTTACCATTTGCTTGGAATATCAGACCCAAGTATTTGTAGTATTGTACTTGCTCAATACGTACCTCATTTAATTTCCAAATATACTTTTTAGGTCTTTTAGCAAATACCATTACCTTGGTTTTGTCATGGTTTACTTCTAATTGATTGTGATGACAAAATTCAGCAAGAGCCCGCAGCATTCTTTTTAATCCATTTGGGGTTCTCGAGAGTAGTACTGCATCGTCGGCATATAATAAAATGGAAATGTGTTTATCTGCCAACTTAGGGGGATAAAAGTCCATATTATTTAGATTTTTTACTAAATCATTTATATAAAGATTAAATAACAAGGGCGCCAAAATGCAGCCCTGTTTAACCCCTTTTTCAGTTTTAATAGGTGCTGTAAGGTGTCCTTGGGGATTAACTCTAATTCTTACTGATGTATTATTATGTAAAGCTTGAATCAAGAATAATAAACGCTTATCAATGTTAATATTAGCTAATTTTTTCCACAGTATGTTTCTTGAAATAGAGTCAAATGCAGCTTTAAAATCAATAAAAGCTGCATACAGAGACACTGAATTTTTAGAGGAGTATTTCATAATTAAGTGCTCCAGGATCATACTTTGGTCCAAGGTTGAATGGGCCTCTCTAAATCCAGCCTGTTCCTTAGCCATAAGGGACTCTTGGTCAATCCAATCTTTCAGTTTCCACTGAAGGTGTCTAGCATATAGTTTACTTATCACGTTAAGTAAACTTATAGGCCTGTAGTTAGAGGGTTGGTCTTTGTTGCCTCTTTTATATATAGGGATTATGATGGCAGTACCCCAATCCTTAGGAATTTTCCCGGTTTTATCAATGGCTGTAAATAAGGCTGCAATTACCGGAACCCACCAATCAAGATGTTTTTTAATTAATTCAGGTGTAATCAGATCAGTGCCAGGCGCTTTACCTATCTTCAGGGTTTGAATCAGGTGTTTTACTTCTGTGGTGCTCACTGGTGGCCATTGTGGCAGCTCTCCTATCTCTGGACTACCTTCTTCTTCCATATCTGACTTAGTATATTTAGTTTTGAAAAAAGATTCCCATGTTTCTGGCAATATATGTGCATTCAGTACTAAATGGGGGCTATTAGGACAATCAGCAACAAGTCGCCAAAACAAGGAGGAATTTTTTAACCTTACAGCTTCACTTAATTGTCTCCATGCTCGCCCTATTGCTTCTTTTTTCTTTTTTCTTAGGAGAGATTTATACTGTGCCTTTTGTTGTTTCAAAACTGAGGATGTAAATTCCTCTGGTTTAGTTCTATAAGTAAGGTAGCTTTTCCTCAACTCTCTTTTGGCTTCTCTGCAGTCCTTATCAAACCAACTGGTCTCTCGATGACTATCCTGTCTAGTGCCAGCAGTATTCACTTCGCTGATTACCCTGTAAATATCCTGTGTTAAAAGTTCATACCCCTCCAAACACCTATCCACATTCACTTGGTCCAAAGCCTTTGTTAAGATTTCAGTCATGTGTTCTGAGCCTAAAAGTTCGGCTATTCTACTGTCTGTATTTTTGTTCCATCTAACCACTCTCACTCTATTTCTGCATCGTGTCAAAACCTCATTGTATTGAACATTGATACGTGGATTAAAACCCGGTATCTGAAAAAGCATATTGAGGGGCAGATGATCACTATCAAAAAATCCACCAACTTCAAATGAATGAATACATCCCACCATTTTTTCTGAAACTATGATGTAATCCAAAAGGCTCATCCTTTCCCCAGACCAATACGTGAATTCAGCCGGGTGGTCATTTGGATAAGATCCGTTTAGTATACACAGACTCATTTTATTTACCACCTGAAATAACATATGACCAGCGTAGTTTATCTTACCATCTTTGGACTTCCTTTGGAGGGGAAGCAAGGCTTTTCCACCTTCAGAGGGGCATAACTTATATCTCTTATAAAAGCTACTATCATCTTGCCCAATTCTCGCATTGAAATCGCCTCCCACTATAAGAAATGCCTTCGGATATTTTATAATTATTTGCCATAAATAAGATTCTAAATTCCTCCATTCAGTTTCTATTTGTTGTTTAGTTTTCAGTGGGGTATGATATACATTTATTATAACACAGGATATCTGTATACACTTTTTCTTCAATATTTGCGTTAAGATAGCATGCTGTAAATTAAGTACTGTGTTTTTAACCAGAGTCATCTTATGTTCTTGCAGAAGTCACTTCTGAAGTTCAGTTATTCTGTTGAAGAGGAAAGTGATTCGTGTTTGGCAGGCAGATGGTCTTTTGAAGACGTACCCATGAAACCTTTGCGAACAGTGATGGTAATCCCCAGTGACAGGATGGATGCCATCATGGATAAACTGAAAGAATACCTTTCTGTCTAAACTATTTTCTCTGCTAATAGTTTTGTGCAGTCATCCTTTAAGAGATATTTGAGGGACGTCTGGAGTCGACTATCGATTATGCATCCCCTCCGTCTCTGTATTTTTTTGTAAAATAAAGCAGTTATCCAACTAGCCACATGCAAATTCTTTATGGTGCAATAAATATATTCTAATGATTATTAAATAACTGTTGAATACTTTTCTTAGCTATCAATTTCCATATTGCCAAAGATGGTAGAAAAACTTGTTCTTCTCTTCTTGTTCTCTTGTAAAATACCTCATTGGTCACATATTTGGCAGTATAACCCAGTAGGTTTAAATCTCAACTGCAAATTGTTAGAAGTTAAGAAGTTGGCACAAGGTGTTTGCTGTTACATGTTGGGTCACATGATTTGTACAATAACAAATGCCTGTGCTGACTTCTTGGCAGAAATTCACCGCTAACATTTATGCTGATTGAATTATGCCAGCCTAACAAATGTAACATGATTCCAGTCACCATATTATAAAAAATGATACTGGGATTGGATCATATGTAAAGCTTACCTATTTCAACATAATTTGGAATATGAAACATTTTCAGTGATGCAACATTGTTGAGCAGGTTTTTCAGGATATTTTTCATATATTTATCTTCACCTTGTGTTTTTTTGTTCTTTGTTGCTTGTCCTTAAAGATCCCTTGCTGTTAAACTGGTGATAAATGTTGAATAATCTTGCTCTAATTAGCAGGCAAATTACTAAAGTGAGGTGCCCACTTGGCAAATCTGATAAAAAACAGAATAAACATAGGTGGAAATAAGACAAATATTTCTTCATATTTTCTATAGCTGTTTTATTACTAATGCAACAGATACTTATGGGGAGGCTTATTTTGGTGCAGAGAGTAAATCTTCCAAAGGAAGTGTACATACAAGCTTATTCTATTATCTTTGCAAATTAGGATGCTTCCCCTATCCTTGAATAATTGCTTCTGATATTTTGCAGATTGTATTTTAAACTGGGGTGTATCTTAGCCAAATCACTATTCCTTTGAATGTGTGTTAACCCAAGAGGGCCATGACTCATTACATCCTGCCAGTCATACTGAGACAGAGGGACCAATGGTCTGACTCTACATAGGGCAGCATATTGAATCCTTCTTGCACTAAAAACAGGTTTAGTGTTTAGCAGACTATTCTGCATTCTGAAGGTAGCTTTCTGCAGTATTATTTACAGCAGCTTTTTCCTAATTAATTAATGCAGCATTAATTTTTTTAGTTCAGTCGGCAATTTGCAAAGATAATACTGCATACTTGACAGTATACAAAGATAGTATACAGGAATTGTATCCTGTCATGAATGAAACCATCACAGAACTCTAAATGGTTGGAGCTACTGGCTGCAGTTTGCCCATAAATAGACAAGTTACATCCCTCTTAGGTGAAAACGTGAAGACACATTGGATATTTCAAAGTATTTAAGATAATTTTCATATATTTGGATATTAAAATTATCTTAAATACTATGAAATATTTGAGGGTTTATCAAATATTGCAGTACTGTCGTTTAATGATGTAAGCTGCCTTGGGTCATTTTAAGGAGAAAGGCTGGGTTACAATATATTCAAAATAAATATATCAGCCATTTTTTTGGTATAACTTGCAGTGTCCTTAATGTCTTTATGTTATATAGTAATCATTTTCATATTGTGTGTGTGTGTGTTCAGTCGTTTAGTCGTGTCCGACTCTTCGTGACCCCATGGACCAGAGCACGCCAGGCCCTCCTATCTTCCACTGCCTCCCGGAGTTGTGTCAAATTCATGTTGGTTGCTTCGATGACACTGTCCAACCATCTCATCCTCGGTCGTCCCCTTCTCCTCTTGCCTTCACACTTTCCCAACATCAAAGTATTTTCCAAGGAGTCTTCTCTTCTCATGAGATGGCCAAAGTACTGGAGCCTCAGCTTCAGGATCTGTCCTTCCAATGAGCACTTGGGGCTGATTTCCTTTAGAATTGATAGGTTTGTTCTCTTTGCAGTCCAGGGAACTCTCAAGAGTCTCTTCCAGCACCACAATTCAAAGGCATCAATTCTTCGGCGGTCAGCTTTCTTTATGGTCCAGCTCTCACTTCCATACAACACTACAGGAAAAACCATAGCTTTGACTATTTGGACTTTTGTTGGCAAGGTGATGTCTCTGCTTTTTAAGATGCTGTCAAGGTTTGTCATTGCTTTCCTCCCAAGAAGCAGGCGTCTTTTAATTTCGGGGCTGCTGTCTCCATCTGCAGTGATCATGGAGCCCAAGAAAGTAAAATTTGTCACTGCCTCCATATCTTCCCCTTCTATTTCCCAGGAGGTGATGGGACCAGTGGCCATGATCTTAGTTTTTTTGATGTTGAGTTTCAGACCGTTTTTTGCACTCTCGTCTTTCACCCTCATTACAAGGTTCTTTAGTTCCTCCTCACTTTCCGCCATCAGAGTGGTATCATCTGCATATCGGAGGTTGTTGATATTTCTTCCTGCAATCTTAATTCCAGTTTGGGATTCCTCCAGTCCAGCCTTCCGCATGATGTATTCTGCATATAAGTTAAATAAGCAGGGTGACAATATACAGCCTTGTCGTACTCCTTTCCCAATTTTGAACCAATCCGTTGTTCCATATCCAGTTCTAACTGTTGCTTCCTGTCCCACATACAGGTTTCTCAGGAGATGGATACGGTGGTCAGGCACGCCCGTTTCTTTTAGGACTTGCCATAGTTTGCTGTGGTCCACACAGTCAAAGGCTTTTGCATAGTCAATGAAGCAGAAGTAGATGTTTTTCTGGAACTCTCTGGCTTTCTCCATAATCCAGCGCATGTTGGCAATTTGGTCTCGAGTTCCTCTGCCCCTTCGGAATCCCGCTTGTACTTCTGGGAGTTCTCGGTCCACATACTGCTGAAGCCTACCTTGTATGATTTTGAGCATAACCGTGCTGGCGTGTGAGATGAGTGCAATTGTCCGGTAGTTGGAGCATTCTTTGGCACTGCCCTTCTTTGGTATTGGGATGTAGACTGATCTTTTCCAGTCCTCTGGCCACTGTTGAGTTTTCCAAACTTGTTAGCATATTGATTTTTTGTTTTTTTCCATTGGAAACCATTAGGCAGACCATCCAATGGTTTCCAATGGAGAAAATTCAAAAAATCATCATAAATTAACGAAGTGTCAGAACAACACCAAAATCAGTTTGCATAGGTTTCGGGAGGTGGACTAACCATTGCAATCATTTAAAACAGCTTCCAAACATTGTAAGACACTTTTACAGGAGCGAAAAGGGAGATCGTTGTGTGAAAATCCCCCATAGGAAACATTGCTGTGTGAGGCAGCAAATTTGACAGAAAAAGGCATCATTGTGTGAATTCATCGTTGTGTGAGGCACTCGTTGTGCGAGGCACCACTGTACCATATTTTTCCATGTATATGACCACCCAATGTACAGTGGTGCCTTGCTTGACGAGGATAATCCGTTCCAGCAAAATCGCTGTAGAACGAAATTGTCGTCAAGTGGAAGTAAAAAGCCCATTGAAATGCATTGAAAACCGGTTCAATGCGTTCCAATGGGCGAAATACCTCAGCGTCCAGCGAAGATCCTTCATAGGGCGGCCATTTTCCGTTGCCTGTAATGTGAGGAATCCGTCCCAAAACACAGTGGGGAGCCATTTTGCACAGGGGGCAGCCATTTTGAAGACCCGACGATCAGCTCTTTTGATCGTCGTTAAGTGAAAAATTGGTTCCCAAAGCAGGGAACCGATCATTGTCAAACGATAAAACCCCATTCAATCATCGTTTTGAAAAAACTAGTAGTCAGTCATCATAACCTTTATTGGCATAAAACATACAGCAAGCAGGGGTCCTCAGATAGATGGAGATCAAAAAGCAGATCAAAAAGCTTCAATGCGGGCAGAATAAAGCATTACATAGTTTCAAGGTATACAGTAGTTGTAGACCACTGCATCATGTAGATTAGGAATGCTTAATGCAAATCTTAAATCAATAAAAGGCTGTGGCGAGTAATAGAGCCATGGCCAGATTACGTTGGGAGAGTGATTCAACTATGCCTGGGGGATGGTCTCTCTGATTTGAATCGCGGTATGTAAAAAGCGAGCGACATAGGTAGTGACATGGTTAATTTTCCCCTGGAGGTGAGCCCCGGTGGTGGTGCTGGAGGAGGTGATCAGATGGTGGAGGTAGCAGTCAATGGACAGCTGATAGAGGTAGCAGAGCATGGCTGCTCCTCTGTCTCCGTCTCCTGCTGCTGCTGCTTGTGTCACCCAATCGCCTCCTCCAGTGCAACTGCTGGGGCTCACCTCCAGCTCATGTTGCCGCCTTGTCTCCTACCTGAAGGGAGCCCATGAGTGCGTTGGAGGAGGCGATCCGGCGGCAGTGGCAGCCGTCAGTGGGCAGCCATGAGAGGCGGCTGAGCGCGGTGGCACCTTTGCCTCCGCCTCCTGCCATGCATAAAATGACCCTAAATTTTTCCTCTAATTATTTTAGGGAAAAGTGTCATTTTATATACTGAAAAATATGGTAACTTTATTAGTTCTGTTCAAGCTGATTGGTACTGAACTCAGTACCTGAGGCCTGGTTATGTGGAGCATGTTCTGAGGGCCTAAGTGAAGGTGCAAATGCACACACATGGGTGCACCTAAAATTGGTGACAGCTAAAGAGGAAGATAGGAAATAAGATTATTAAATACAGTATAACACATTTATTCCTGGGGTTCTTTAAAATGCCATGACATAAATAGTCAAGTGATAAGACAAAAGGAGCTTTGACATCAGTGTAATAGAGAAAGGGTATAATAACTAATATAATTTTATTCTCATTAAATGGCATGAAATACTACTGAAATTTTGTGCCAAGCAGAATGTAGGGTGGATAACTTCTAACTCTACATTTCATTAGTTGGTAATGAGTAATTTTAAGAGCATCAAAATTTAATCCGGTTAATCAATAAAATGTCTAGCTGATTAATTTGTCTATTTTAATTTTTGAACCATACAACTTAGGGCAGGTCTATTGCCTTTGTTCAAGGTTATATTGGGGCAGATGAGTTTCTGAAATAGGAAATGAAAGAATTATTAAAAGATACTTAACAATCAAAAAGTGTCATCGGTTAGTCAAATTTAAATTAAATCATATCTATTATTTGTCTAAAAGACAAATTGAGAATCAGCTAATCACTTGGTAGGATATATTTTTTATTTTTAATTATACGGACTTGAGTAGAAGCCGCAAATACTTCGAAAATACATATTGCCATGGCAACAACTGTGAGCATTTTTTCTACACAATCAAATTCACATGAAGCTAAAATAGCCTTCAATAGCTGTAGATCTATGGAAAGTTCCAACATTATTATTCCGAATTATGAAAGGTTTCCATCATTGTCAAGGGAGCTATATAATCCAGATCTTCCAAAGTTTGTGTGAGACTTTCAGAAGCTTAGATGGGTTAAGGCAAAGTAAAATAAGTTTTGCTTTTACGTTCCTCTGTCAAGTCCTATGAAATGCCAATCTGCAGTTCCAAGCCATCAAAACCAATTAACGCTGAAGAAACTGCACTGCCATTAGCGTAACATTCAGATTCAGATAGATTCTCACAAAGCCAAACTTTAACCCTGCTCTCCAAAGACCAACCCAAACTCAATGGTTATTACAATTGTTCAAAAATAACTGAATCAATTTAAGTGCTTTGTTGAGACTAGGAAAACTTTTACGAACAAGCCAGAGAAAGAAAATTGGTAAGAGAGTAGCTGAGAAAAAAAGGTTTAGACATCAGCTGCTAAAAGTAAAAGGTAAATCTAAAGAAAACTATTTATTTATTTATTTATTTATTTATTTATTTATTTATTTATTTATTCTATTTATATCCCGCCTATCTAGTCGATTAAGACCACTCTAGGCGGCTTTAGTCAGAGAAAGACTGGCAGGAAAAGTACTAAATTTTATTTATTAAAATACCTATTCCTTTTGTGCCCTATATCTGTCCTGGAGATCTCAAAGCAGAATACGAGTAATAATAAATTGAGGGTTAATAAATTGAAACTCAATCCAGAAAAGACGGAAGTGCTGGTAGTGGGTGCTTCACTGGACAGGCTGGAGGGCCATTTCCCTGCCCTGAGTGGGGTTACACTCCCCCTAAGGGACAGGGTCCGCAGCTTGGGGGTGCTCCTGGATCCCAGTCTAACACTGGAAGCCCAGGTGGACTCAGTGGCCAGGGGCGCCTTCCTTCAGCTGCGGAAATTATACCAGCTATGGCCCTACCTGGACAAGCGCAGTCTCATGACAGTTACACATGCACTGGTAACGTCCCGCATAGATTACTGCAATGCGCTTTACGTGGGACTGCCTTTGAAGACGGTCCAGCGACTGCAACTGGTCCAGAATCGAGCTGCGTGGCTGGTGAGTGGTGCAGCTGCCAGGGAACATATCAAGCCGATTCTGTGTAAGTTATTGGCTACCAGTTGCTGCGCGGGCCCAATTAAAAGTGCTTGTTTTGACATATAAAGCCCTAAACGGCTTGGGCCCTGGATACCTGAAGGACCGCCTCCTTCCATATGAACCTACCCGGCAGTTAAGGTCTAGCCAGGGGGCCCTTTTGAAAGAGCCGTCCCTTAAGGAGGTAAGATGGACGGCTTGTAGACAAAGGGCCTTTTCGGCAGCTGTCCCCAGACTATGGAATGCCCTCCTGACTGAGATTCGTCTGGTGCCGACGCTGACGACATTTCGGCACTAGGTCAAAACCTTCCTGTTCCAGAAGGCTTTTAATTGAAATAATATTAGCTGTGGGACTGATGGCAATTTTTATATATATTTTAATTGTATTTTAATTGTTCTAAATTATATTGTATTTTAAATGTTGTAAGCTGCCCAGAGACCTTTGGGTAGTGTGGGCGGCATATAAATTAAATAAATAAATAAATAAATAATAAAAGTGTGAAAATAATATAAAACAATTCAGCAAAACCAAGCCATGGTCACTATGTCTCAGCCACATTTATTACATGGCAGAAAAATGAGGTCAAAATTAGTCAAATCAAATAAATTTATTGTTATTGTAAGTATATACATAATATAACCATACAACAAAATTCACACAGAAACCCAGAGACCAGACTCACATGCACACACATTAAAAATCCCCAGACACACCCCACGCACTAAAAATCCTCCACTAAGAATACGAACATTACACCGCAGGCTAAGTGACACTGTCCAACTATTCACTACTGGTGGTCTTTAAGCTCATTATTAAGTGCAATTATAGCTCTGGAATAAAAACTATGCAGAAAATGTGTGGTCCGAGTCTTAATTGTTCTATATCTTCTGCCAGATGGCAACAGTTCAAAAAAGTTGTAAGCAGGATGGGAAGAATCTCTCAGGATGTTATTTAACTTCCTCAGACAGCGGGATGTGAAGATGTCATCCAGGGTGATTGCTGGAGCCCGATGATATTCTGGACAATTTTAATGGTTCTTTGTAGAGCTTTTTTGTCCGCTACAGAGCTACTCTTAAACCATACCAGAATGTCATAAGTTAGGACACTCTCAATGGTGCTACAATAGTAGGACAGAAGTAAATGCTGAAATAAATTTAACTTCCTGTGCATTCTTAGGAAATACAGCCTCTTCTGAGCCTTCTTCACTAGCATGTTGGCATTTATAGCCCATGAGAGGTCCTCTGAGATGTAAGTGCCCAGAAATTTAAAACTACCAGCTCTCTCCATTTCCTCGCCATTTACGTACAGTGGTAAATGTACATTTCTCTTCCTTCTAAAATATGAGGTTTTTTTAAAAAAAATTTGATGTTAAGTGTAAGATTATTTTCTTTACACCAGAGTATCAACCCTTGTATTTCCTTTCTGTAAGCAGACTCATTGTTCTTATTTATGAGCCCCACCACTGTCATATCATCTGCAAATTTAATAATTGTGTTGGTGTATACAGTGGGGTGCAATCATGTGTGTACAGGGAATAGTGGAAGGGACTTAGCACACAGCCCTGGGGAGCTCCTGTACTTACTATCAGGGTAGAAGAATGGTGAGATCCTATCCTTACTGACTGTGACCTATCTGTCAGAAAGTCCTTTACCCACACGCAAATCTTCTGAGGTAATCCCAGGTTGATCATTTTAAAAAACAACCTATTGGGTAGAATGGTATTAAAAGCAGAATCCACAAATAACAGCTTCCCTGTTGTTCTAGGTGACTCAATACAGTATGGAGTACAATGGACACAGCATCATCAGTAGATCTATTTCTCCTGTATGCAAATTGCCATGGGTCCAAGGAAGGTGGAAGACTAGCCTTAATGTAATCTAGCACCGATCTCTCAAAACATTTCATAATAACAGATGTTAAAGCTACTGGTCTATAATCATTGAGAGATACCACAGTTGACTGCTTGGGGACTGGCACTATAATAAATGTCTTCAGACAAGTGGGGACAGAACACTGCAACAAGGATAGATTGGAAATATCTGTTAAAACTCCAGCTAATTCTGCAGCGCAGCCCCTAACAACTCATCCCATGATTCCATCTGGTCCAGCTGCCTTTCAAATGTTAATGCTGATCAGAACTCCAGGGAGAAGACAGGTGATTTTAACCATGCATTGGGGACAACTAGGTTGTACTGCTAATGCTAACTATGGATTGACAGCAGTGGTTGTTGATGAAATGGTGTGTCATTTTCTCCGTAATGTACTTGGTCCTACCATAGATACACCAATGTAAGCACAATTCTGAACCACAGAATTTCCCTGAAAGGTTGCAAACTTCTGCATGCAGTATTTATTTGGGATTAAACCCCACTGAATTCAGAGGGACCACCATCTAAATAAACACACTTGATGCTGAACTGCATGTTGGATTTGAGGACTGTTTCTAAATAGCTTGCATCACTGGCAAATGTGTCTACACTAGGCATCAAAGATTACCTGGATGTTTATGTAGATATCTGGTTTAATTTTATTAGAATTCAAATCGGTGCCTCCACATCACGAAGAAGAGAGAACATTTATTAGCTAGCCTGCAAGGTTTAATGTGATAAAAGATGAGTCCTTGAGAAAGTCAAAGTGCTGGAGAAAAAAACAGGTTGGACATTTAAAGGAGGGAAAGTTTGAGAGTTTTATCACTGAGCCATGAAATGAAAAGTAACAGCTGATGAATGGGAGAAACCAAGAGCTGGTGACAGAAAATAGGGATGCAAGATTTAAAGGGTGGGGGACACAATGGCCACTGAGTCTTCAAAGTAATTACCCAGGAATCATGGCAAACTAATTTCTATAAATCAATATTGTATTGTGAGGTAAATATATGGCTAATGTCCTTCAAAGCATCTGGCTCCACAGCCAATTCTAGTCCCTAGAGAACCTTGCCGCATTGCATTTTTATATTTCTATGCTGGTAGATCTGACACTGAGAATCACAACTCAGCTTTTGCTTCAATATTACATTAAAAAGGTGTTTGGTATTTTATTATATTGGAAAGGACAAGTTAATAAATGCAGATTATACAGGTGAAGGAACAGTAATAAAACAAAAGGAAACCTTGAATAGGATTTTCAGATATTATACTGTATTTGCAACCAGGAATGCAGCCAATAAAAGAGTCATCGTAAAAATGGTAAAGGTTCAGTCTTTACAGGATTGTTCAGATTTAAATAAAACTCACCGTAACTAAGAGAAACAAAAGCAATTTCCATGTTTAATTCTGAAAGGTTTTTCTTTAAAGGAACAGGCATCCAGTGTTTTATAAAAAGGAGCTTATAACAACATGCAGTGTTGTTTTTTATTATGTCTAGATTGCTAAGGTCAGTACTACAGGAAGCTAAAAGGCAGCCGTTATGCAGAGTTTGTGAATCAAATGCTTCCTCAGAGGCACACTGTACTGAAAAGAAATTAGCCATTAAAAACAAGTCAAAACTACACTGTTTTTCTCCATTGAACCTCAAAGGTAAAAGCAAAACAATGCTCAGTTAGCATACTTTTGCCTGTAAAAAGTGCTTACAATATTTCTTTAATGCATTTTTAGTTTTTAAATAATGCATGAAGAATTAATATACAAAGCAATATGCACATTTACTGGGGAAAATGCATCGTAACACCTGGCTACACAAATAATCATTGTCTCATTGGAAGTCGCAAGAGATGTGGCACAATGTCCTCATTCTAGTGCTTGGAAGGGACAGTTTTCAGACAGCAGCTCCAAGGATGACCAAATAAGTATTTTCCTTGCTCTGTTGACATCATTGACTATTCAGGTCAGAGAAACCGAGAGAGTAATAATGTTACACCATTGTTATCCTATACAAGACTGAATAGTTGAATGAGAAGTTGAATGAGACCAGATGTCATTTCATGTTTTTTATAGGGATCCATTTTATACCACTTATTTTCTTGCAGGAAAACATATATCAGTCATAGCTTGTGACTGGATTGGAGAATGAGCCCCTCAAAATGTAAGCATGAAGTACCCTCTGTCGTAGTCCACAAACCTACGGTTTAGTCTAGCCCAACAAATCTACTACTTTTTATGCCCTACTTCAGACATTGTCTATAAGGAAAAATTATTCATTTCAGAGGAGGAAAACTCTAAAGAATATCTTTCTGTAGTAAAAATTCTGTTGCTAAGTATTCCATCAACATACCAAAAGATATATTCATGGTGTGTACACATACACAAACACACACACACACACACACACACACAGAGAGAGAGAGAGAGAGAGAGAGAAGTAGGTTACTGAATGCAAGAATGAACATATGAAGTGGTTTACCATAGAAATTAAAAATAGAAGTAATGCAATTCCACTAGGGAAGTAAACATTGGTATATGAATAAGGCTGAGAGTGAATCAATTTTCTGCAAAGTAAAAATGAAGTAGACTTGGAACGTGGAATGATAACTACAATGGATCTCTAAAATGACATTGCAGAGGAGTCTGGCCAGAGAAACAGCGGCTGAAGCAATTATTGCCTTGGAATTGCCAGGTTTTGATGTGCTGCAATTGAGGCAACACACTGTGGAACATCCCTGCTGGCTTAGATAATATCTACCATCCTGAATCTTGCTTACTACCATAGCAGACAAGATGCCTCCAGGAAACAAACAAGCAAGGCTTGGACACAACAGCCATTTTCTGCTTCTAATTATTTGCTTGTTTCTTTATTTATGACACTAATTCTTCCCTGGAGCTGTACCTAGTGCCAGAACAAATCTACTGACAGGTGAGGCAGCACATCTAATATCTCTTTCTGTTAGGAAAATGGCACTTTTCTTTTAGACTACTTAGTCATTCCCTACTCAAATAAGCTCACCATGCTTAGAGGAAACGTGTTAGTCCCTGTCCCTTGTCTGCCACCGCTTTCTACAAAGAGAACGTGACAAGTCTACAGAGGAAATGTTCCTGTTCTCAGATAAACTCTACATGTGAGCAAAAATCCTGGCAAACCAGGGTTCCTCCTGGTGTGTACGGCCAACACACAAGTAGGGAGGTCTTGAAGCTGATTTCTCATTTTCTATGTATAGAAAGTGATGGCAGAGAAGAAAAGGACTAGTTGTATTCTTCTAAGTATGGTGAGTTTATCTGGGTACAGAATAACTCAATAGGGTATAGAAATTCAGACTGAAATCTGTGAATTTCAGATTTTGTGTGGTATCATGCACTTTCTTAATTCCACTCTGCCTGCTCCTCCCCCTATTCTTGGGAAAATAATAGATTGTTTATTTATTATGTATTTAACATATTTTTTATCCTGCCTTTCTCCTTGAAAAGGAGCCAAGGCATCTTGCAACAATGAACAACAATATTTAATGTTGAAAAGAATGAGTATAGAATGGTGGTCAACATCATTAAAAGACAATACTGAAAACTACAGACAGCAAATAAGGTTGTTTTGTGGCATCAAAGAAAGTCTGAAATGAAATGGTTAAGATCATTCAAGTTATCAATGATAGGTGGCTTGCAGCAACAGTTGCTGCAGTATTATTTTTCCTCTTTCTTTTTATTCACAAATTTACTCTTTTTAAAACCAAAATAATTATTAAACATTATAAGGGAGTGCAATTTAATATTCTTTCCTTGTGTTTAAGATTATTTAGTCTGCTCCATCCCCTTCCATTTTAGCGCAGAATGTCTGAAGGCCTATTCAGATATTACTAAATATGATGTAAGCATATTAAAACCTAGCCTTTGCTCCTCTGTCACCACATTTACACTTCCAGTCTAAAGGTTCACTGTAGACTCTATACGTGACCAAAGCATGTAGTGTACAAGTAGACTGTATATCTGAACAAAGCCCTAGAAAATTTTGCCCCTTGCTCAAACATAAAGCTTATAGACAAACAGAAATCAATCTGCTTCCAGTTGGGTGCTGAAAGCTTGAAGAAAGTGATGGTGGGAGTATAGCTAAGTATTCCTTTCTACACATATAGAGGACATCAGCTTGAATAATGCCAGAATAGGCTTTCTGTGAAATACATTATGCTGAAAGCCATGACTGGCTAAGAATGCATAATAACTTCATGGCTAAATGGACATCCTCAGTCCTGCTCAGACCTTGTAGCTACTACACTATGTTGTTCTTCCTCAAGAACTGCAATTCAGTGGCACACTACCTATCTATAATTACTAACAGGTGTTGATATTGGAGAATTTGGTTAATTCCTTTTATAGTTAGAAGAGTATGAGGTACAAAAACAACAGCTGAAAAACAACAGAGAAACCATGAGAGTATAGCTTAAGTCTCAGTACCCTGCTCCTTTTCACAATGACTAGTGCTTTATAGGTTAAAAATCACTCCAGAAGAATTTTAAGTAGAAGGAAAAAGATACAGTGGTGCCCTGCATAGCGACGATAATCTGTTCCGAAAAAATTGTCGCTATACGGATTCGTTGCTATGCGGAACAAAAAAGCCCATAGGAACTCATTAAAACACGTTTAATGCGTTCCTATGGACTTAAAAACTCACCTTATGTGAAAATCCTCCATAGGGGCAGCCATTTTCGGTGCCTCTAAAGTGAGGCAACACTGCAGGCGGCTATTTTGGAACCGCCGATCAGCTGTGCGAAAATGGAGCCTTTGGGATGATCCCGGGGGAGCGTTTCCTGGTGATCATCCCAAAAGCCCCACCGATCAGCTGTGCTTCGGCGCTCTCTCTCTCCACCCCTCGCAGCTCCAGCCTCGGCAGGGAGACTGAGGCACCGTGCCGCCACCTTGGCCAAGAAAGACCTTCTGTGCCTGCAGAAGGTCTTTCTCGGCCAGGGTGGCAGTGCCGCCTCAGTCTCCCTGCCGAGGCTGGAGCAGCAAGGGGAGAGAGAGAGAGAGAGAGAGAGAGAGAGAGATTGAGAGAGAGAGAGAGAGAGAGAGAGAGAGCTGAAGCACAGCTGATCGGCGGGGGTTTGCGATGACGGCTTCCCTGCGATCTTTGCAACCCCCCGCCGATCAGCTGTGCTTCAGTGCTCGCTGTCTTCACCCCTCGCAACACAGCTGATTGGCGGGGCCTTTGGGATGATCCTGGGGAAGCGCTTCCCCGCGACAATCGCAAAGCGATTTTTACCTATCTAAAACATCGTTATGCGATCGCTTTTGCGATCGCAAAAACTCAATCACTATGCGGATTCATCATTAAACGGGGCGCTCGTTAAGCGAGGCACCACTGTATCTTTACTTGCAGTTGCTGTCTATAGTTACAGTCAGTCTCCACACATGAACAAGACATCCTCCATGTCTGCTACATGTGTGGAGGTCAGGAAAAGGATGGAGACTAACAAGCAAAGGAAGTAAAGCAAACAAACAGGGAGAGGGGCAAGCCAGAGATGGGAAAAGGAACTTTAGCAATAAATTAGTGGGAGAAGATAATCCATTTAGGTCTTCAGCAGTTGATAGATGTATCCTACATGAATTTATGTAATCCTTTTTTTTAATCCAAGTAAGCTAGTGGCTATCACATTTGGGAGTGAATTGTCTAAATATGTTCTGTGAGGGAGGATCTTGCCTTTCCTTAGTCTTCAGCCCACATTTTAATTGGATACCTCCAAGTCCCACTATTCTAAGATATTGTTAGGCACAGATGTTTTCAAGGTCTCAGGTTTCCCAAGGGGACAAATGTGTTCAAATCCTTCAGATATAAACTATCTGACCTAGGCTACAATGATGCTTTGTCACCAGCTCATTTTGCTCTATTATTTTCAGTTTCACCTGTCTTCTATTCAAATTGCTGACTATCTTTTGAATGCTACAAATGCTGAATGGGATATAAATAATCTATTGTGGTGTTGCTCTACTTTGTGGGGGCTCAGGGGCAATTGCATGCTCTGCCCTGTTATTCATACTGGAACCACACAAATTTCTTAGATTTGGGCTTGGTTTCCCCTTTTCCTTCTCCCCCCCCCCCATTTGTTTCATATTGATCCTATAGAACAGATCTGTGAGGAAGCAGGAGGCTCCTGAAGAGAACAGGATGATGAAAACTGCTGCTCATTGAACACTGAACTAAGCCCTAGATTGCTATAATGGTAGTGACCGACTTTAATTTTTTTAAAGAAATAAAACAACAACAACAAGATATAGTGTCATGGTTGCTATAATTTATTTTTAAACTATAGCCAAAAAACAGTTTTGGTACTTATTAAAGGATAGGCCACGTGAAGGTCAAAGTGAAAACGGAACAATTTATTTGAATTTTCCCATGCAAGATAACACTTTTGGGGGCAGTTTTTCTAAACAAATTGTCCAGTTGTGTCCAACTCTAGGGGGCAGTGTTCATCCCTGTTTCCAAGCCATAGAGCCAGTGTTTGTCCATAGACAGTTTCCGTGGTTACGTGGCCAGCACGACTAGACATGGAATGCTGTTACCTTCCCACTGTGGTGGCACCTATTTATCTACTCACAATTTTTACATGCTTTCAAACTGCTATGTTGGCAGGAGCTGGGACAAGCGATGGGAGCTCACTCTGTTGAGTGGATTCAAACTGCTGGTCTTTCGACTTTGCAGCCCAGAGGCTTTGTGGTTTAACCCGCAGCACCACCTACATCCCTTAAAAAAAACATACATACTGTATTGCCAATTTGGAAAAAAAGAAATTAAAAAAGAAGACAGTAAGAATCTTTTAAATAAGCCCAAAGACCTCCCAGCCACCTCCATTTTGCATGATTAAAACAGAAGGGCACATGTAACTTCATCTTCTACATGTGATTTATATCATTGGTAGGTCTTCTGTTTTATTTATCTTTCTTTTATCTCTTCCTGTATCTTTAATAAAGGGCACATAGTGATCCAAAGTGAATATCCCCCAACACTTGTAGTCAGCAAAGTCTCTTCCTGTAATATTTGCAAGGCTTTTTTACCTTGGCCTGAGGAACCAATTCAGTGAGATCAGCATTTAAATTAGACTTCTTTTGTTGAATAATCTGGTAGGCCTTTCCAATTTCTTATGAGCAGTAAAGATATTTTTTGTGTGAGGGAGCATTAAAACAGACTCAGTATGCCAATTCCAAATCTATTCTCCCTTTTTAATGGATTTTATTTCTATGTTAAGCTCCAATGGCAAAATTATAACAGTCATAACGCTGATTAAATTGGGGAAACGGTAACAGAAGAACTATGCATAGAAACCTCATATACTATAATGTTGTAATTATGTTTCTTGAGGAATTTATTTTATCCTAAGAAGGGGCCTTTTTTTTTCTGCCCGTTTTCGGAAATGCTATTGTCTGAACAGATTTCTGCCATTTGACAGTCCATTATAGCTGGAGACCAATCTCTCAGACAGACACTCTAATATCCATAACAATATGTTAGCAGACTGCTGGAACAGTAATACTGAAAAATTATAGCACAGCTGTTTGATTTTCCATATCAGTGTTCTCCACACACTCAGCCCAGAAATAGTAAGAATTAATTTGGAACAATCTCTATCTAGTTAACTTCGAAAACTGCTATTATGTTCTTAAGCCAGTAAGAATTTAAAGTATCAAAAGTACCATAAACCATGCACGAAAGCTACTATTTTTTATTTCTATTATTATATTTGAACTTACAGGGGAATTGTAAATTTACTTTATAGCATTTTCCCCTGGGTGTCATATGAACTGGGGGGGCGTTATTAAAAAAACTATTAATTGACAATTGTTTATGAATTTAAAATTACAGAAATATAAAAGTTCAACAAAAGAAAATAAGCTCTGAAGCTTTTCTTCAGTTAAGCCATTGGCCTCCTTACATTCCAAAAAATGTCAGTTACCTTGCAAAAGACTGAATAGAGCGCAGTGTGGTTTGAAATGTACTTTTTTCTCTGCTGAAGTCTGAAGTATCTCATCTGCTCACTATTCAGTTTCTTCAAATGACATCTTGTACTAAACAGTTGAAGTGATATTGAGAAACAGAATATTCTGGGCTGGATGATTACTCCCTTTCCCTTCTTAGCAACAGTTTTTGCTACATATAGAAAGCAAAACTACCATCATAAGATCTACCGTAGCGTTCCTCAACTTGATGCTCTCCAGATAGGTTGAACAAGAATTCCTATCGTCCCTGTCCAGCACAGCAAAAAAGATCAGGAAAGCTAGTATATTACCTCAAGAAACATGGGTGCATAGACATGTGATCAGTACATCTACCCACATGATCAGTACATCTACCGTGATCAGTACATCTACCCACCTCCTTATTTGAGTTTCTATAATACTGTATGTTTTTGTAAAAATGGGGGAGAATGACTATAAATATTTTAGGTCTATATATATTGGCATGGACAACAGACAGAGCAGGGGCCATCACTGGATATTGTTATTTAGTTTTAGTTGTTTCTTTCTACTGGAGGCTGGACATCATCATCAACATAGTTGTTTTAATTCTGGGGAAAGAAGCTGTAAACAAGCCAAATTAGTCTCCCAGGTTCTCCAGATGATACATTCTGTTGCTTCTTGTATTTCCTTTCCCATTCATCTTACTTTGAATGATCAGTTGGAATGAATTTGTAAGAATTTGTAACAAGCTTGAAACAGGTTATTGAAACATATGCTGCCATATATTTTATAGAATAACAGAACTGCAGAGCTGGAAGGGACCCCAAAGGTCATGGAGTCCAGGCCCGCTGCCTATGCAGGGAACCCACAGCTAAAGCATACCTGATATACAGCCGTCCAACCTCTGCTTAAAAATATTTAGTCAAAGAGAGGCCACTGCCCACTGAGACAGTCAATTCCATTGGCTCTCACTATTAGGAAGTTCTTCCTAATGTTTAGCCAAAATCTACTTTCTTTTAACTTGAATCCATTACTTCTTGTCCTATAGTCCTGAGCAACAAAACATAAAGTCACCTGCTCTATCTTTCACAAGACAGCCCTTCAAATACTTGAGGATAGCTATCATATCACACCTCAGCCTTCTCAAGGCTAAATGTACTGCACCTTTGCTGAAAGGGCTTGCTTTCCAATTATCTGGCCATTCTGGTTGCTCTCCTCAGTACATGTTTCAGCTTCTTGATAGCCTTTTAAAACTGGGGTAGTCAGAAATGGATACTGGGCTCTAAGTGAGGTCTGACCAAAGCAGAATAGTGTGGTACTATTACTTCCCTTGATCTTGACACTACACTTCTGTTGATACACACTAGTATAGCATTTGTTTCCTAGGCTGCGATATCATACTGTTGGCTCATGTTTAGTCTGTCATCTACTAAGACCGCTAGATTGTTTTCATATATACTACTTCCAAGCTAGCTTCCATTCATCTGCTTTTTCCTGCCTACCTCCATCATATTATATTTCTTCTTATTGAGATTCATTTTGTATGTATTGGCCCAGTATTGTTCATCTTTTAAGGCCATTGTGATTCTATGTTCTGATGTATTCGTTACCCCTTCAAGTTTGGAGTCATCTGCAGATTTAATGAGCATCCATTCCATGCCCTTGCCCATGTCATTTGCAAAGATACTGTGGGCCTAGGACAGAACCCAGTGGCACCGCATTTGTCACTCCCCTTCAGAATGACAAGGAACCATTGCCTATTTTTTTTTCTTATCTTTACAGATCTTGTTAATCTTCAGTGTGCTACATGGATCTTAATTGGCTTTAAAGGTCCAGACTAGACTGAGGAAATCATGATAAGACTAGACTGAGGTTATCAAATGTATACAGTATTGCCAAAACACTGTAGAAACCATGCTCTTCTGTAAAATTAGATGTCTGCTTCCTGCATGCCTGGTTTTACTATCAAAATATAGTTTTCTCCAAACCTGTTGGGGTGTGAAGGAAAGGTGGACAAGAGTGCCCCATCTCCTCCAGATAGCAACGACGTGGTGATCAAGGAAGGGGAGAGGGAGGTGAAAGAGCAGAAGATTGGCGAAGAAAGAGGTTTGCTTGACAGAAGAGGGGAAGGGAAAGGAGGAAGAGCAGAGAATTGACGTGTGGGAGGAGGAAATAAAAGAGGAAACTGGAGAGTGGGATTTTTGGATTTCTACAAACAAGAAGGAGAGAGAGGAAAAGAAATGTGAACAACTGGAGTGACAATCACTGAAACATCAGAATGGACGGTGGTAGTCTTTCCCAGGGGATGAGGTCACTGGAAGAGGGTGGTGCGCCCAGATCCTACCTACAACAAGCCACCACCGGAGGGGGACTGGGCTCACCACCCATGCTGTGGCACCATTTGCGCAGTGAGGAGTGCCCCAATGAGAAATCCAACGGACAAGGGGTGATTTAGCCCGGCTCCTCAGTATTGAGAAGAGATGTTAATTATAATAATTCTATGCGGTTTTTACAACTGAAATCAAGTTTATTTGAATAAATCCGTTAATAGTTTAAACAAGTCAGCTGTTTCAATCCCTGTGCCAAAATCGGAACTGCCTAAGACTTCTCAAGAACCCAGTCACATGGGGCTTTTTTCATTTCTGGTTGCTGCTGTATTGCCAGATTCCAACACTGTATAGATGTGGAAGGCAAAGTGAAATCCAATGAGATGGAACTCAACCCCAGAGTTGCTGAGGTTGCCTACCTCTCTTCTAAAATTTCAAGTAAAGATTTCAATCTAAGTGCCTAGAGATGAATCTGTCAAGGAGGTTACAATAGACAGCTGATTGGTAGTAACAATCTGACTATATTTTAATTGGAATTGGGAATAGACCAAGAAAACTTACATGATTGGCAGAGATGACCTACCTTTCTTCCTCTCTTCCAAAGGAATTCACTACAGCAGGACCCCCATATCCACAGGACTGGGATCAGCAGTTTCAGTTATATGCAGTTTATTGCAACCTATATACAAAGAAGAAGAGGGTGATCTTGTGGCATTTGTCCCCTCCTTGTATGCTATATATGTTAATTACCATCCATAGTTATGGGTATTCATGGTAGATCATGGAATGGATCCCCTATGGATACAGGGGTCATAATGTACTTGAGGCTAGAGTGAGAAGAACAGAAGAAAAATAGTTTCTATGTCAGTCAGTCAGTCAATCAGTAATGAAACTAAAACAGTAAAGTTTTATCGGCAACTTAAAGACTTTGCTCTTTGCTGTCAAATCACATTCTAGTTATGGCAACCATAATAGACTTGTTGAAATGTGTGGGATGTTCAAGGAGTAGTTTACCATTGATATTTCTCAGTGAGTTTCCATGGCTGTTCAGGGATTTGACCGTGTGTATCTTGAGTTCTAATCCAACAATCTTTCTGCTGCATTTTATAATAGCATAGATTTCCCTGGACTTCACTCAATGTAAATTTATCTGTTCACACAGAATCTAAAAAGGAAGCAGACAGCTAACTTTGCTTTCGGAGGAAATTCAGTGGGATCAGTGTGAGAAAGTGGGCGAAAGAAATCCTCATCCTGCGCATGTGCTGTTCCTTGTACCCTGTAAAAGGGAGGGCAAATGTTGAAGCAGAAGGGGGAAGGGCCTCTGATAGGGAACAGAAAAATTCCCTGGAGGGAGGGAATAAGTCACCCAGGGAAGCAAGAAAAGGCAGGAAATGAGGGAGAAAAAAGGGAGGAGACGGAGAAGACTCAGATGGAAGAATATAAAGGGGAAGAGGGCTAGAGGAGTCAGGATGGCCTGAGAGTGATCAGGAGGAAGGCAGAAAGAGAGTCAAAAGAAAGAGAGAGAAAATCCTACAGGAGAGGGGGAAATGGATAGAGAACCCCTGGACTGGGGGAGTGGGAGAAGTTGATGATCCCCCTGGAAGAAGCAAAAAGAAGGAGATGGTAGAAGGTTCCTCAAAAACCCTCATATGGGGGGGGGGGAGAGAAAGGAGGGAGAGAAGGAAGAGAGAGCAAGCCTTAACCCAGGAGAGGTTGGCAAAAGGTGGGTGGAGGAAAGGTGACCAAAGAACCCCTTCAAAGGAGACTTACATCAGGGCAGAACAGAGAACCAGATAGGTGGGATATGAATAGAATAAATACATAAAGATTTCTGGGGAGTCTCAGAAGGGGACAAATTGCGGAGATGTGACTCAAATGTCCTTGTTGCCAATGCAGTTGCCACCAGGGTCCGTACCAAAACTAAAGACAGGTAACTTAAATTCATGGACTGGCGAAGGGGTAAAGACTCTTGGGTTAGACCAAAATGTTTGGAGTCCTTTCCTCTCCCTGTTGGAAGCAGAAAGAGTTTTGACTGTTGAAGATGCCCCGGTTAGGCCCTTGTTAATAAATGTTGATTGTTTAAAGCAAGAAGATGGGTTGCCGTTGTTGGAGGGGGAACATGGGAGGGAGTCCATCCAAGAACCATCACACCTAGATAATTGATGGGCAGTAAGGATTTTGTTGAGCGTTAATGCTTCAGACCCTATCTGGTACTCTCTCTATATATTAGTTACGTAATACTCTTTGGTTTGCAGAGACACTGTAATCTCTAGACACAGAAATCCTAAGGAAACAGAATCCTGAGAAAATGCTCGATGCCAAAAATTGCTTGCTGCTGACAAGTGATGTGCATCTGCATAACAACACAGTACAGGAATATCAAGAATACACATACACACACACACACGTGTGTATGTGTGTGTGTGTGTGTGTGTGTGTGTGTGTGTGTGCAGAGAAACACACTGCATCCTGTACAGGAATGAAGTGCGACATCTGGTGTCCAATTTTAGTGTCACTGCATCAGTATTCCCAAATGCAATATTTTACATTTCTACATAGCCAAGTATATGAGGAAAAAGAAAAGGGATGTGTGAGTGGTTGTTGTGGGTTTTCCATGAAGCGTGAGTATTAGCATAAGTATGTGATGGCAAACAGGAGAGGAGAAAGTCTGAAGTCTACATTCTCTTAATAATTTCAGCGATTGGTTTCTCCTCCAGCTACACCCCACATTACAAATACTTTATTTTCTTTCACAGAGCTATGGAAGATCAAGATAGCTATTATAGCTACCATTTAATCTTCACCAGCCTTTAACAAGTTTTGTTTTCTGTCCATACTGAACTGTGATGCTATAGAATGATAGACATTTGAGAAAGTCTGTTAGCTACTTCTAATGCCAGCCACACTGCTGTATGTTTATGTGTTTGCATTCATATAATCACTCCATGTAGAAAATAGGAGGAAAGAGAATATTTGGCACACCACTGAGGCACTTCACTTTCAAAAGAGAGAGAAGAATGAATCTATCCCCACAAATGAGTGCACAAGCTGTTATTGTTTTTTTAAAAAAATATACAGTATTATTATTACAAGAGTTGCCTCAAGTGAGCATCTGTAGCTTGCTAGCTGTCTGGCTACTATCAACTGAAGAGTTCGATAAAAAGAAATTATCTGCTTGGATAAATGTCAAGACCCCAAGCCAGTTAAGTGGTCAAACATGAAGTGAAAGGCAGTTCTGGGAATTTCTTGTTCTGAGCTGCATTAGATAGAGTATATTAGAGAAGTGACAGGAATGGCCTCTGGGGAGAAAAGGACATCAACCTTATCATTCTTGAGTACAAGGTTGCTTACTTGGCTTACCAGGGTGAGAGATACTGATGATCAAGGTCAGGACCAGGACCAGATCCTCTGCCTATGCTTCCTACCCAGCTTGCCTAAAGTCCTGAACTTGCTCAGACATTTTAGCACAAAAAGACTGTTTGCCAGGAAAACAGCAGCCAAAGTTAATGCAGTTGAAGTAGAAAGGTTATTTTTACTGATTACTGTAACTCTAGCACTTCTAGGGGAATTCTAACATAATATGATTCAATAATCTGTGGATAGTGAAAAGGCTTGAAAATGAACAAACAATTAAAATGTACAGGGGACAAAACCTGTTCCTTCCTCTCTGATAATAAAAATACAGTGGTGCCTCGACTTATGACCATCCTGACTTGCGACCAAATCAAGTTAGGCTCTAGTTACAAAATTTTGGTTTGACTTGCAAACGGACCTTTGAGATATGATAAAAAAAAAGATGGGGGTGTCGCAAACACGGGTTCGAAAACACACGTGTAAGCTTGGACAGAGAGCAATCAGGAGTTTGCACATGCTAAAATGGGCTGAAAGAGTCCAATTCAGCTAGCCATGCTACAACACTCCTTCTCACAGGTCTGCCCACATAAGAACACCCTGGTACTCTCAGATATTATTGTTAAAAGGTCAAGTGGGCTTTGTAGTCCTTAGACTTAACTTGCACCACTGACAGGACTCTAGGTAAGCTAGGCCGAGGCAGCACTCTCAGATGACCCTATGGCAAGTGTACTGTTCAGGAAACCCAATTGAGTTTTATAATCTTTATTTTATTAAAGAAAAAGCATGTTACTAAGTATCAAAGCCAAATTAAACCAAAACAAATAAACTAGCATTGTGCTGTTTAGTTACACAGATGTAGTGAGGCAAAGAAAACATGAAAAATATAAAAGAGTTCAAAAACCTTTCATAAACACAAAAAAGCCATTCAAAAGAATAAAAACAGTTCCAGTCTAGGAAATCATTAGTAAAAACAAAATAATCCAAGTAGGTTATAAAAAGGTTATAGTCCTCAGTGATACTATAGAATAAAAACCCCTAAACAAAAGTAAAAATCCATTATATGTCCCATAGTCCTTAGAAAAGAAAAATCCAGTAAATATACCATAGTCCTTACAAAATTACAAGAGCATAGTCCATATGGAGTATTCCAAGAAAAGAAGTCCATAAAGAATATTTCATAGGTATTAGTCCATAGAAAATAGTCCATGCACAGTCCTTAGGAAAAATCCCATAAGTCCAAAAGTAATCCAGCAAAGCATAGGAACCAGTCCATGTAGGTAGGCCACCAGACTGAAAGGTCGGTCTTGGAAAGACAATGTCCATAGGTAAAAAGTTCCTTTTTCAAGAGTAACTGGCAAGGGCTTAATGCACCTTCCCACGATGTCATCCAATCAGAGTTCGTTACTAGGCAAACAGTCCTGTTACATCACATGACTTCCTTCCCATACGCACCAGATGTTATTTGGGTTTTCTGTGGTTTATCAAAGAGTCACAACAATTCCCATCTATCTAATCACACAGAGTCCTTTCTCAGGCTCTCAGAATAACATTCTCTCGGCTCGCCTGGAAAACACTTGTCAGCATAACAAAGATACTTTATACAAAGAAACAAGATGGAACCTCTCTGGCTCATTTCTTAATTACAAAACCCATATGCCTTAAAAGATTTTAACTCAAAAACCCATCTCATCACAGGGGGAAAAGGCAGGGAATTTAAACTACTAACCATTGGTTGGCCAAGAGGCTGCTTCTATGTAGCTCCTTTGCCCTAGTGGTTAGAGAATGTGCATTCTGAGAGAGGCTTCGGACTGCCTGGTACTGCTGGAATGGGCTTGTTTGATTTGAGGGGGGGTATGTTTCTGTGCTTTGATGGGTCTTGCAGGGTAGCATTTTTAGTCCATGCTGGAATGGGTTTTTTGTTTTGTTTTGTTTTAGACTCCAAACTCTCCCCCTCATTGTCTTCTCTCTCTGTATCCTCTCTCTTTTTGTGCCTAAAAGCACAAACCTTTGTCTGAGGGGTCTGTGTACCCCTGTGATGACCTTCTCTTTCCTCTTTTGCCCATTGTTTCCTCTCTCCTTTCCTGTCCTTTTTAAAACCTTTAAAAACAGCCGGAACGGATTAATCACGTTTCAATGTATTCCTATGGGAAATGGTGCTTTGAGTTACAACCATCATCCTGGAACGAATTAAGTTCGCAACTCAAGGTACCACTGTAATTAACAATCAGTATGACTTATGGCAACCCTTTAAATGGTTTTCCAGGTAGAGAATACTCAGAAGTGGTTTACCATTCCCTCCTTCTGGGGGGGGGAATCCTGGGACCTGTGTACCTTTCCCAAAGCCACACAGGCTGGTCGTACTCACAGGAGGCATGGTGGGGAATCGAACTCCCAAAATCTGGCTAAGCCACTGAGCTATCCAGCCACCTCCTTGTTCTTTAAGGGACCTTTATTACAGGGTCAGTGTAAGCTCCATCAAATAGTTTTTCTTCTATGAAAAATATATTTGACCTCTACTTTTCCCTCATCTTTTTTCTCCAGAACTGCTTGTTTGCTTTTAATTGTGTGTCTTGTTCTCCTATACGTATCATAAACTTAGCCCTTGCTTGTGCTAGACCAGCAGAGAGATCAGACAATGTTTCTTAAAATCTGGCTAATGTTTCTTAAAATCTGCCATTAAATTAGAATCTCTTCATTGCTGAAATTGAAAAGTCACTATGGAAAACATTCTACGAACACACCAATTCTGTGTCTATGTCTTTTTCCATTGCTAAATTACTGAATATGCTAACATTATTTGGCAAAATAGCCATTAGCTTCTTTAACCAAGGTCATTAATTGGTAGCATCTAAGGCCAAAGCATAATTTTAAAATTCAGCCTACTATTACCGTACCTTAAAGATCTTGATATTTTAAATTGGTCCATGTGATTGGGTTCTTTGTCTGTTGGTAGGCAGGTCCTTCTTTTCAGCGGGAAAAATAGATGGAAATGTACAAACAAGGATTCTTTATTCTTTCTAACTTCTGGAACATCAGTGCCAAACGGATCTAAACCACTCAGTTCAGGCAATAACTAGTAACTTTTAACCTTATTCAAGTCCTTAGTTTTCCCCCTCTTTCTCTCCTTCATCCCAGACAGATTTGACGCTGCTTTGTTCCGTGTTGGGAAACTCAAGGCTACACATATCATCCTGCAACAGGGATGCTTCATGTAATTTCCTTCTAGATAAGGTAGATAGCTTGTGGTACCAATATTGGTCACCTTCTTCCTGATATCCTGTGCACGTGGTACCGCTACCATACTCCATCCTGGTTTTCCCTTTATCTTATCCTTCTCTACTGAACTTGAGGGGGTCAGGTAACAGTCCTCCCCCTGTTCTGAGGTTGGGGAACTCCTGCACCAATTCAATATGTTTGTACCTTTTCCCTTTGTCTGAGTAGTCTTGTCTTCCTTTTCCTTGTCATCTCATTCTCCTCCTCCTCCCCCTACTTCTTCCTCTTTTATCTCATCCCATCTCATTAAATCTAGCTCCTCCCACTTTCTATTCTGTCTGCTCTCTGCCAAGAAAACTGCTACAGCTTTATTCCTCCCCATTTCTTCCTCTTCTATTTTGATTAATTCTCCTACTGCACATCCAGCTATATCTTGTTTGCTCTCCTCGGAGGACGGCACACTATGCTGATCTCCTTCACAGTCCATAATATCCAATAAATAAATTAGACTGAGTCACCCAATATAGGTGTCATGAGCTTTTTAAAAATCTGTGAAGTATAAAGCCTGCACTTTCATAAGTGATAGAAAAATGTGACTGTGCAAATAATGCTTTAGAATGGAGTACCTAACATGATGACAATCTGATAGAATAACAATTGTAAAAGGAAAGATCTGGAATTAGATTGCAAATATTTACTATTTTTATAATCCAGCATAAAGCATGTAATAAAAATATGTATAATTTTTATCGTGCTATATGTCCTCTGTAAAAAAATGCTGACTTGGAGCATTTGCCAGTCATAGTATTTGCTGCAACAATCACAATATGTTGATGATATAGATTTTATCTCAAAGCATATTTCACTTGCCAGACACAAATTTCCTCTCCTTTAAGACGCTTGTGTTAATGGAAGGAGAAGGCAATCTATTAGGTTTGATCTCTAAATCGTCTCCATATCTCACCATTTTTCCTTGTCCATCTCCTTCCCATCAACAGAGTAAAATAATTCTAAAAATAAAGTGAAACAACCCATATCTATCCTTCATGTTTTATTACCAGCAAAAAGCACTGTAATGAATTTGTTTACATTAATATTTCCAACAGGGCAGGATTTCAGCCTGCATTAAATGATGCAATTGTGAGACCTTTGCTGAAAAACCTCTCCTTGAATTCCACAGTATAGGATCTCATTTTTTTTTTAAAAAAAAACCCTCTGGTTTATAATATGGGATTGTCAGGGCTGTTTTTCAACAAGTGTGAATGGTAGTGAGCAGAATAAAGTATATGGGAGAGAGCCTTCTCTGTTGCTGCTCCCAGACTTTGGAACTTACTCCCTCCAAAGGCCAGACTGGCCCCATCTTTGCTGTTCTTCTGCAAGATTTCCCTTAGTGACTGGCTGCCTGAGTGTTGTGGATTGTTGTGCATGACTTCTTCAATTGTGTTGCTTTGGTTTGCTGGTTTTTAGTGTAGTATTTGTTTTGCCTTTTTTAGTATGTATATACTTATATTTTTAGTTTTAAATATTGTCTTTTAATGATATAAACCGCTTTGGGTTCTTTTAAGGAAAAAGGCACAAGCTCTCTCCCCCCCCCCCCCCCATGTGTGGCACCTGCTTCTGCACTGACTTTGACTAAACCAATGTGTTAAAAGGGCAGGGGCTCCTTGGAAAGAACAAGGCTACATTGCTAAACATAAAGAAAAGCTTATTTTTCCAATCTGTCCAAATCATGCACACTCTCTTAACCTGCATGAATGTATTCTGCTGGTTTGGGGAAAGGAAAAGCCATCACTGAGTCAAGAAATTCATTTTTAGATTCCCCACCATGAGCTTCTTTGGTTTCTTAGATTTCACCAGACATTGCCAACACCTATTCATGCCTCCTTTTTGATCATCAGACAAAAATACCCGTTCTGCTCTGCATTGTAATCCAAAACTCATGGCACGCTCTCTTTGTTGGAAAGCTCAAATGTGTTTGCCCGGGGGCCTGTTACGTCCACAGAAACCTGTGGAAATAGTTGCCATAAAGGAAAAGGTAAAGATTCCCCTTGACAATTTGTCCATTCGTGCAAGAGCAGTGTAAAATAAAAACGGTGACAACCACCAAACAACTTGAGTTGGAGTGACTTGCGTACAGTGGACCCTTGACTTACAGACGGCTTGACTTACAGACTTTTTGAGTTACAGACTTCTCTGGCCGCAAAATTTAGGTTTGACTTGCAGACTGAGATTTGACTTACAGACCAGAAAAAAAACCAAAATGGAACAAAAACGGCCTGTTACGGGATTAATCGGTTTTCAATGCACTGTAGGTCAATGGAGACTTGACTTACAGACTTTTTGACTTGAGAACCGCCTTCCAATACGGATTAAGTTCTCAAGTCAAGACCCCACTGTAATTAAATGAAAAGTTAGGCATAGTTCTCATGAACACAGTTGTTATATATGCATGACATCCTTTACCAGAAAAGTAATATGCATTCTAGCAGGGCAGAAAGAGCCTGAAAAACCCACAACAACCATCAGATCCCGGCCGTGAAAGCCTTCGAGAATGCAGCCTTCGAGAATGCAGTTTGTCTGTGCACTGAGAAGCAGAGGAATGTTTGGACAGTCCTCCATGCTCCTCTTCCATGGCTACATGCCTGAAAACAGAGCCTTCTGGGGCAGCCTAGGTTCAGCTTAAATACCCCGTGAGCAATATTCTATGTTGCTGTAGTGAATTCCCAGTTCTACACTGTGTTCCTTTTGTCTGATATTGTGGAGTTTACAGAGGTGTAGGTACTTGTCCACTCCTTGTAATCAAAAAAGGACATGGATCACTAAAAGTCAGGGCTGTATGTACCAATGCAAAATCAGAAATGAGTTTTATGATTTAAACAGAATTTTATTACCTCTTGCTGGAGGGGAAAAGACAGTGAAGAAGTGAGCTCAATGTCTTTTGAGTGGGCTCTCCCCAAGATCTCATGTAGCTGCTGGCCAACTCCAACTGACCTTCCATCTTCAGGTTTTGCCTTTAACTAGGACTGGACAGCTCTTCGAATGGAGGCCCCCTTCAAAAGTGTGTTGCTAGGACACTGGCAACATTTCCCCCCTTTTTTGCAGTGTCCTTCGTGAAGGAGGAGATGTAACTACGTTACTTGTCTAATACATAATTCCAGTGAGTTCGTTTCTGCGAACATTATCCTCGTTTCCTTGAAAAACGGCTAATTGAGGACTGCTAATTAGGATTTTCCCTCAACAAGGGGAGCAAATGAAATCTCTGAGGGAAAACAAGCGGGAAAGCTGCGGGATTCCTTCCCAGGCAGCCTTCAGTCCTGATAGACGTCTTTCATTACAAAGCGATAAATATCACTTAACGATGGCATTGATTTTGCCTGCCACATCCAGATTATTCACATTCAGATCGAAGCGGGACGATTCCTCGACGTCCTTGTCCCTTTCCCTCCCTCGTCTCTCCGTCCCTTTGACGCCGGGACTCCAAGGTCGCGGCTGCGGGCCTCGCCGAGCAGTTGCGTTGCTATGGCAACGGGACGCTGGGCGCGGCCTTGCGGGCAAACGGAGCACGGAGCGGCCCACGGAGAAGGTTCGAGGTGACTGGATCTGAGGCAGAAAAGAGGGGGCAGCATGGCTGAGAAGGAAGGAAACTGGGGTGAGAATACGTTGAAACGGTGGAAGGAGGGGACCCTTGTTTTAGATATGGAAACACAGCCCGGGGCATGAGAACGCAGGAGTGTTTGTTAACCCCCCAAAATGTGAAGCAGTAATGAAGCGAGCATGAGCAGAGTGCGTTCTCTGTTACTGCTGAGAAACCCAGTGCATCACTAAAGTATTTCCTGTCTTCAGGAGAGTGTATCCATCCAGCGGGTGAGATTCCTGGGCTTTCTGAATCCATCAACGCTTTTTTAAAAGTCAATTATCAGAGAATGAGAGAGAAGAAGAATTTTTTGTGAATGGTTAGGAGAGAATGCGTGTAAAAACCGAGAGTACAGAAGTTAAAATGGGGAAGGGATCCATAGGGAGAAAGGAAATAAAAGCTGTGAATTCAGATCACCATGGTTTTTGGTACTTTTCTGTTCTGATACTGTACCTACATGTCTAGCAAATTCGTCCAAGCCCTTTTTTCAGCATGGAGATGCAGAGAAAGACAATTTAGACAAGCATCTGTTGGGTTTCTGTTTATTGTATAACTCTTTTTAAAAAGAAATCCTGTTAAAAAAACACCTTTACTCTAGAGTAGTGAACTCAAAAGATTGAGTGGGATTCCAATATATTGATTGTAGTGTTTCAAAACTTGACTGTGTGTCTGAAATTTGGCATCTACTATTAATTTCCATTCTGAAACAAAACCCATTCTGTTTGGTTTTGGGGGCTGGAGGGGGGAGCTTGTGCTCTCTTAGGTCCCCCTTGACATTTAGTCTAGTCATGTCCGACTCTAGGGTGAGGTGCTCATCCCTGTTTCCAAGCCATAGAGCCAGCGTTTGTTTGAAAACAGTTTCCATGGTCACGTGGCTAGCGCGTCTAGACATGGAACACCATTACTGTCCCACTGTAGTGGAACCTACTTATTTACTCGCATTTTTACATGCTTTCGAACTGCTAGGTTGGCAAGAGCTGGGACAAGCGACGGGAGCTCACTCCGTCGCCTGGATGCGATCTTACGACTGCTGGTCTTCTGACCTTGCAGCACAGAGGCTTCTGAGGTTTAACCCACAGCGCCACCACGTCCCACTTGTGCTTTCAGGTAGAGGCAATTCCTCCATTTAGTTGAGATTTGTAGTAATGAAAGAGAAAAAAAAAGGGAAGTCTGGTGTGTTAGCCATAGGTGTAGGAAGAGGAGTAGAGGGATATGATGATTCTGGTTCAAGAAGAGGACTTGGAAATATTATTCAAACTGAAGAATGTGCTTTGCCTGGAATTACGGTAAAAGGAGAAGAAAAGATTGGAAGCCAGGACTGAGACCAGAAGGGGGCATCAGAAATGGCCTGTAATCAGAGTTGAAAGTTGGTTAAATATTGCAAAAAGATGGTAGAAGAAGGTGTCTGCATTTGTTCTAGTGGTAGTCCCTGTAAAATTCTTCTCTCTGCTTGTCTTTTTGTGATTGAGACCTGTACATCCTGAACTATAACCATTTATTGTAGTCATGGATTAAACAAGAAATAAACACTTCTCACAGACCAACTCATACAAAGCATAGTATGTTTCAATACAGAAAAGAAAAGTCATCTGCATTGCTTGAAGTAAAATATTTATAGAGCAAATGGGGGCAGGAACTACATATGGTATGGTAAAATTTTATCCAGCATGTCAGATAAAGATAAATTTAATTGGCTGAATCTCACCATTACCCAAATTTCTGTCATGAGTTATTATTTGGTTTCTGATTCATCAGATGAAATGGAATGGGACTGATACCAAAATATCATGTACGAATATGCAGGAAAAGGAAACGCCTCTTAGGGTGGCCAGATGGTACCTTATAATTTTAATAGTTGTGAAAAAGTGGGAATGTCTATAAGCATCTATTTTCATGCAAGTTACACCCATTCCTCTGTCCTTCGCAATTAATAAAAATGCAGGAGATGTCCTTTGAATCTGAGAGGGATTCCTCACTAAGCTGTAATTCTGTACAAACATGCCTGGGAGTAGATCCCAATAAATAAAAGAGAAATTAATGTCTGAGTAAGCATACATATTTGTGGTAACATACTGTCAGCTTGCTTCTAACTTATGGTGATACTATAAATTAATGACCTCCAAAAGGTCCTTTCACTAAGCGCACTGCTCTTTTTTTTTTTTCGTATCCAGAGATACCATAGTATGGATAATCTTGGTCACCACTGTTGAAATCATTGCTACAACTGACAATCTTTTTTGTTCCTTCATAGTTACTCTTGGGAGTCTCTCTATTCCTCTGATTTCTTGGCTGCAATTTCCATTTGGATTGATAATTGAATCAAAGTTTCAAAAATCTTTAACAATTTAAATTTCTTCATTGTCAACATTGCAGTTATGTAATTCTTCTGTATTACTTGCCTGTCACCTGTGGCACAAGTAATCATTCCTTGTGCTTTCTTAATGTTCAACCATAATCCTGCTTTCATGTTGTTTGTCAGTGATATCATGTAATCTGCATTTCTGAAATTAGTGTGGTCCCCCCCCCCCCAGTTTTCACTCCTCCTTCATTGGAATCTAATTCAACTTTCTGTATATGTTTCGCATGCTGGGAGATATATTTGCTTAGTGTAAACCATTCTGTTTCTCAATAAACTGTCCTAACAGTAACTGATTGTCCTGATGCTTAACCTGTTACTCAGGACAATAAATAGTGCTTTGTATGAGGTAAATCTTACTTTATTAAATGAGATTTAGTCTAGGCAATATTTGATTGTCCCAATGCATAAATAAATATAGGTTATGCATCAGGACAATCAAATGTTATGGCCATCTATTTTACAATAACCTGTGGCTTTGCGTGACAGCTTAGCTATAATCATAAAGCATAAACCTTTTCTCAAGGAGGTGTTCTCTGCACAATACATCATCTGCTTTTCCTGAATTCTGGTTCCAACGGGAGGTCCTTGGAACTAAGGCATGACAGGAAGGGTAGTCTCCGAGGTCGCCAGGAGGTGCCAGTACTGGGTGGAGAGCAACTTCCTTGCTTTGGGAAGTTCTGCAGCTTCCTTCTTTGGTTTCTCTCACTGCATACACTGGAGATTTGGGTCCCCCCCATGCATTCAGGGGTAGCAACGGGAATGACTCAGGAATGGAGGAAGGGACACTTTACTTCTTGCCACAGGTGACAGGCAAGCTTGGTCTGTGTGGCACCTCTGTCTTTAATTTCTTAGAGGATGAGTACAGGCCAGAGCAGCTATTCTGTACTCCGAACATGACACTAGGGGGCACAGCCCTGGTTGTCCTGCCCTAGTTACTGCTCTGCTTGTCACATGGAAAGAAGCCACACTGACATACTCTTTTGAAATGAGTCTTACTGTATTTATTTAGGTTAGTGAAGATGCCCACAATGTTGAATAATATAAAATGTGAAGAATATATACAAAACTGAAAGAGAAAATATAATAAAACAATATGGAAGTAAATAGAAGATGCAGTGGTGCCTCAATTCACGACCATAATCTGTTCCAAAAGATGGGCATAACTCGAAATGGTCGTAAGATGAAGCACCATTTCCCATAGGAATACATTGAAACCCCATTAATCCATTCCGGCCAAAAAAAATAAAGTCAAAAACCCCACAAAAAACAAACAGCACAAGCCCCGTTGGAATGCGATGAGGCTGAAAAATAATCACAAAAAACACCCCCCCACACACACACACACAGCCAGCCCCATTGGAACTCGATGAGGCTCGAAAAAACCAACAACATACCCACACAGCCAGCCCCATTGGAACGTGATGGGACTGGAAAAAACCAACAACAACACACCCACACAGCCAGCCCCATTGGAATGCAATGGGGCTGAAAAAAATACAAAAAAAAAATCACAGCACAGAAACATAACCCCCTCCAAACCCAAACCCACCCTGCAAAGTAAGTAAATGTACTTATTCAAGAACGGAAAGCAGCACCAGGCAGTCTGAAGCCTCCTCAGATGCACACTCTCTAACCATTGGGGCAAAAGAGCTACAAAGAAGCTCTTCGCCGACCAGTGGTTAGTACCTACATTTGAATTTCTTGCCTTTTTTCCTGCCTCTTTTCTGTTTGCAACTCGAAGCTCTGGCCACAAGTCAAAGCACAACTTTGTGTCCAGAGCTGGTTGCAACTCGAGATGGTTGTATGTCGGGACGGTCATAAGTTGAGGCACCACTGTACAACAGTATATATGAAACACAACCGTTAGGAATCTAATGTGACAAATACCTGCTGGAATACAGTGGTGCCTCGCTTAACGAGTGCACCATTTAACGAAAAATCCGTATAGCGATCCCCAAAAAGGGGGCCATTAAAATGGCCGCGGATGGCCCGAAATGCCCCCCGCAGCGTTTTCGCGACCTCCCTAAGCAAGGGGAGGGCGCGAAAACGCTGATAGGGGCCATTTCGGGTCATCCGGCGGCCATTTTGGAGCCGCCGATCAGCTGATCGGCGGCTCCAAAATGGCCGCCGGAGCGAAAACATCGCTGGAGGGGGTAAGTTTACACACTTATTGGAACGCATTAAACTAAGTTTAATGCGTTCCAATAGGTTTTCCTGCCCCGCACAGCGATGTTTTCGTATAGCGAAGGTTAATCCGGAACGGATTAACCTCGCTATACGGGGCACCACTGTATATGGTCTTTAGAGGTGATGAAAGATCATTAATAATGTGGTTCTTTTCATGAAATAAACCCTACTTTATTAAACTGGACTTAATCCCCTGATAAATATATAGAGATACGAAGCTTAAAGAGAGTACCAGCTGAGCTACCAGACCATGCCTAAAAGTGGTAAAAGGATTCATATGGTAAATATAATGGATCTGACAAAGTGGAATAGTAGTTTAATTATCTTTTCGAGAGCACAAATGTATATGTAATTATCATAACAGTGCAGATGCCTATAGCTCTAATCAACCTACTTTTGCAGTATGGTGCCAGAAAAAACATCAAAAGACAAAAAAGTAAGGTCATGCTCTGAAGCTGTATAATTAAGTCCTTAAAAATAATAACTACATTTCTTTTTCTGGTTTAAAGAGATGTTTTAATGGCTGTTTTAATATCAGAATCTCCCTTCTAAATTACATTACAGAAATTTCTCAAATGAATTGAATTCAAAGAATCATCTCATTAATAGTTTTCTAATAATACTGGAAAATTTCTGACGTTAAAAAAAAGATATTACAAAAGGCATTATAAAAGGATATGGGGTATCATACAGGGGGAAAAAATCCATGAGTGATATAAGCATTAGAAGCAGAGATGTTAAAAAAAAAGTCCATAACTGACAATATTTTTTTTGTTTCTAATGATTCAGTATATCTTAAATTGATCATCATTTCAGAAACTCTTGTCTACTTCCTAATGTAAACAGTAATTATGTAGCAGAGAACAGCAGAGTTCACAGTGCAACTTGAAAAAAGACTTTTCTTGGCTACAGATACCAGAATCTGAAATGGCCATGTTTGCTGTGGGATTCTGTAAATTGTGGTATAATTTTCCACCAAAAGCTTGGTGTAGAGTGTGCTGTAGGCACATTAGAGAACAATAAAGAAAAAAACAAGAGATTGCTTTCATACGATCCCAAAAATCCAAGGAAAATGTACACCAAGCTTAGAGTTGCAGAAAGATCAATGAGGGATTAATTTAAAATAAAGATGAAAAAAAATACTGAAGAACTATATAGAAGAGATGCGGGAATAACAGATTTCTTTGACAAACAATCTTTCGATAATGAAGCAATGTTTTAGAAGGTTCAGTGAAAGCTATTCTCAAACCAACTAGAAAATATAAATCACCAGTAACAGATACAACTACTGCAAGTACAGAGACAAAATCTATAAAATTCCTAAAAATAATATGCCAACAAATGTGAAAAACAAAACAATGGGCGACAGACTGTATTGATATCCCTTGCAAGCAGAGTAATGCTCAAGATTTTACAACAAAGACTTTTACTGTATATGGAATGAGAAATACCAGATATTCAAGCTGGATTCAGAAAAAGAAGTGACACTGGAAATCGTATTGCACTTACATACTGGCTATTGGAATGTGTCCAGGAACATCAAAAGAAATACAGTACATAGTTTAAATCATCGCTTTTGTGTTAGCCATCTCTTCTCTGCCAATGAAACTGTTCACAATTTCTGACTTGATGAACCCTTCATTACTGTATATAAATTATTCACTACATAAGAAAAGAAATATTGCTGTTGTTATGGGCTGCTAGCTTATGCTGTCCCAATGCAGTTTTTAGGTGTGGGAGATGTTCATGAAGTATTTTACTTTTGCCACTCCCCAGTGAGTTTCCATCGCTAAGTAGGGATTTGAACCCTTTGGAATCCTAGTCTGATGCTCTATCCATTATACCACACTTTCTCTCAAAAAGGATTAAATAGCACATAATGAAGGGAGTTGTGTGATTAGGGACCCTAGCATGGTAAAATAAAATATTCACCTGTATTCCTTTCTTTCCTTTCAGAATGTTGCTTTATGTAGTATAGAATATCTTTGTGTCACTTGATTGTGACATATTCTATAAGTCATGTTAGAACTCTGAGATCTCATAAGCCTCCCACCATATTTACTGCAAAAATTGTATGTAGCTTTATATATTTATATTTTTAATTACATTCTTGTTATAGTTGTTGCTAATAGAGAAGACACAATACATAATGTGTTTCTTCTTAGTGTTTAGATACTTTGATGGAAAAGGAAAAAGTTTGTTATCAGGTTTTGTTGCAATTGTCCTAAGGAAAAAAATGATCTTTGCTGGTAGATTTCTTTGGAGGCAGGCAAATACAGTACAGTACATTCCTTGTAACAGTAATGGGGAATCCTGTAAAAACATCATTATATTTTGTCCAAACATTTCAAATAAAATGTGAATTCTGATCAAGGTATACAACCAACACTTTCCAAATGACTTGATCATTATTTTTGTGGTAATTTTATTAGCACAATTAAAACAATATATATTTAAAGAGTTAGTGACAGTATGTAATTGATTGTTCACTAAACCTACCTAGGATAAGTTATAAATTTGTCTTTGAAGTATTTTCTTTAATTAAAATCTAAATATATCTACATTTCCCAAAGACTTATTTAATGCACAAGACTGACCAATGTCTCAGCATAAGTACTGACATAGCATTACTACTGTGCACCCCCCCCCAAAATGGCACTAGCCCACCAGTGATTATCAGAAGGTATAGGAGTAGTAATATAATCTATGAATTAATAATCCCCCATGCAATTTTGAATATTTAGAATAATTTTCTTCTTGTGGAACAATATATTAGAATACACTAGCTTTGTTAAAATTGGAGATGTTGCTATTTACTGTATGTTCTTATAAGTGAAACATGTTAATTGCATTGCAACTGATAGCATTGTTAGCTTGCAAGGAATGCTGTGAGCTGATTTTGCTATTATAATGTATGATAACTAGGAAAATAATATACAGAAATAGCCTGTTGCAGTATGTTTTTATATTCTCCTCTTCCTACATAAGTTTCCCTTTGCTGCCTTGTGGATCTCTCCCACATTTCAGTTCTCCCAAGAGTGTCCCTGAAATCCACAGAGCATATTTAGAGGACAGATAGGTGCTGCAATTTTGATCCGTGAGCAGTGTTCATTCTGCTGGCATAAGGATACCACTGAATACAGCTTAGTTGCTTTATTTAGGTCAACATCAGAAGTAATTTAGAAGCCTGTTATGTATGTGGACATTTTATGTGAATTACTGTGGAATATATGTAATCCATCCAGGGCAGTAAAGGAGTTGATAAATAGTCCAGTGTGTGATATTGAAGTTTACAAGTCATGTGGGACCAAGGTGTTTTTCAACAAGAACTTTTAATTCCCCCCCCCCCCCGGGGCATTTGAAGCAGTATTAACAGTTCTGGATGTCTCAACAGGCACACTAAAGATGATAATTTAACTGCAGCCATACAGTTCCTTTGAGATTGGGATTTTCCTTTTAAACAGCTTTGTGGATCTTTGAAGATAACAAAGCAGGATATAAATACAGTGGTGCCTCGCTTGACGATGTTAATTCGTTCCAGCGAAATCACTGTAGAGCGAAAACATCGTCAAACAAAATGAAAAAAACCATTGAAACGCATTGAAAACCGTTCAGTGCATTCCAATGGACTGAATACCTGCTTGTCCAGTGAAGATCCTCCATATGGCGGCCATTTTCGGTGCCTGTAAAACGAGGAATCCATTCTAGAAAACAGTGGGGAGTCATTTTCTTCAGCCGGCGGCCATTTTAAAACCCGACAATCAGCTGTTTGCTGATTGTCGTAAAGCGAAAATCGGTTCCCGAAGCAGGGAGCTGATCATCGCTAAGTGAAATTCCCCCATGTAAACCATCGTTTTGCGATTGCAAAAGCGATCGCAAAAATGTCAGCGTAATGAGGATTCTTCATAGAGCGGGGTTGGTAATAATTTAGATCCACATATGGAAAGAACTTGCTTGGCAGTTCTGATTATTATATTGTTGCAGGTGAAAAGAGGAAATAATTCAAGGATTGTCCTACAACTGCTGTGCAGTTCTAAGAATATTGTGTACAGACTAACATTTCCAGGCAAATGGCAATGAAAAACTATTCTCCAGTTTTTTAGAAGATCTTGTCATGTTAAAAATAACACTTTGGTGTGATTCATTTGTAGAAAGACGTTCCATCCTAAAACCTCCAGTTGTAGGACATGTGAGCCACCACAATATTCACCTAAGTTGGGACCGGGAAGAACAACGGAAAGGTCCACAGGAACAGTGGTTAAAATTTTCAGTTGAAGAAGAGGATCCTAAGTTACACAAATATGGTCTAATTTACACGTAAGTGCGGTTCTGCTTTTTGTTTGTTTCTACAAATGAAAAGAAAAGCAACAGTGCAAGACAGAAGTGACATAAATTGGAAGGACTGATGCACTCCAGATATACTGTATTTGCAACTACAGCAAATATATCTGGACTGCACCAGTCCTTCCACAGTTGTAGACTTTTCACATTTATCTTTATGGCTCAGTGGAGTGAGTACTTAAGTATAATTAATTGCACTGAACAGTGGTTCTCTGTTCATGGAAATTAGCTAACAGTGGATGAAATATGTTCTTGTAAGAGCCATAATATCACTCTTGTCCCTCCCACATGCTGCTTAGTGTTATTGTTGTTGTGATTGCGTGCATCCTTTCCCTTTCCCTTGTGGATTGAGAATGGGACATTTCCTGCTTTAAAGGGATGAGGCATTAACATCTCCTCCCTCCCTCCCTCTCTCTCTCTTTAACCCTGCTCTTTACAATACTTTGCAAATCTTTTAAAACCCACTTCAGGAGAGCTATGCAGGGAAAGAAGGAAAAGGGGACTTGTGAGTGAAGAAGAAAAGACTCATACCACTGTATTGATATACAGTGATGCCTCGCGCAATGAAAAACTCGCAAGATGAAAGTGCATTGCGATTTTTGGTGCCTCGCAAGACAAATTTTTCTGTGGCCGTGCTTCACAAGACAAATAGGAACACATTCATTAAATGTCAATGCATTCCTATGGGAAACTGCACTTCGCAAGATGAAATTTTGGCAAAATGAAATGACTCATGGAACGAATTATTTTTGTCTTGCGAGGCATCACTGTATAATGGTTGTTCGGGCTCTTTGGCCGTGTTCTGAAGGTTGTTCTTCCTAACATTTTGCCAGTCTCTGTGGCTGGCATCTTCAGAGGACAGCACTCCAGAGCACAGGTCCAGAGTACAGAGTGCTGTCCTCTGAAGATGCCGGCCACAGAGACTGGCGAAACGTTAGGAAGAACAACCTTCAGAACATGGCCAAAGAGCCCAAAAAACCGACAACAACCATTAGATCCTGGCCGTGAAAGCCTTCGTGAATACATCACTGTATAACTTTTGTAATTTTTTTTTAAAAAAAGGACAAGGGGAAGCCCTGATTGCCCCAAGAAACAGTAGAGAAAATGAATCAATACAAAATTAAAGAGCAGTGTTGTTGTTTAGTCGTGTCTGACTCTTTGTGACCCCATGGACCGGAGCATGCCAGGCCCTCCTGTCTTCCACTGCCTCCCAGAGTTGTGTCAAATTCATGTTGGTAGCTTCGATGACACTGTCCAACCATCTCGTCCTCTGTCATCCCCTTCTGTTCTTGCCTTCACACTTTCCTAACATCAGGGTCATTTCCAGGGAGTCTTTTCATGAGATGGCCAAAGTATTGGAGCCTCAGCTTCAGGATCTGTCCTTCCAGTGAGCACTCAGGGTTGATTTCCTTTAAAATGGATAGATTTGATCTTGTAGTCCAGGGGACTCTCAAGGGCCTCCTCCAACACCACAATTCGAAAGCATGAAATCTTCAGCGGTCAGCTTTCTTTATGCTCCAGCCCTCACTTCCATACATAAATGCAGGAAAAACCACAGCTTTGAATATGCGGACTTTTGTTGGCAAGGTGATGTCTCTGCTTTTTAAGATGCTGTCAAGGGTTGTCATCGCTTTCCTCCCAAGAAGCAGGAGTCTTTTAATTTCATGGCTGCTGTCACCATCTGCAGTGGTCATGGAGCCCAAGAAAGGAAAATCTGTCACTGCCACCATATCTTCCCTTTCTATTTTCCAGGAGGTGATGGGGCCAGTGGCCATGATCTTAGTTTTTTTTTTATGTTGAGCTTCAGACTATTTTTGTGCTCTCCTCTTTCACTCTCATTAAGAGGTTCTTTAATTCCTCCTCACTTTTTGCCATCAGAGTGGTATCATCTGCATATTGGAGGTTGTTGATATTTCTTCCGGCAATCTTAATTCCAGTTTGGGATTCCTCCAGTCTTGCCTTTTGCATGATGTATTCTGCATATAAGTTAAATAGGCATGGGGACAATATACAGCCTTGTCGTACTCCTTTCCCAATTTTGAACCAATCAGTTGTTCCATATCCAGTTCTAACTGTTGCTTCCTGTCCCACATATAGGTTTCTCAGGAGATAGATAAGGTGGTGAGGCACTCCCATTTCTTTAAGGACTTGCTATAGTTTGCTGTGGTCCACACAGTCAAAGGCTTTTGCATAGTCAATGAAGCAGAAGTAGATGTTTTTCTGGAACTCTCTGGCTTTCTCCATAATCCAGCACATGTTAGCAATTTGGTCTCTAGTTCCTCTGCCCCTTTGAAATCCAGTTTGTACTTTTGGGAGTTCTCGGTCCACATACTGTTGAAGCCTGCCTTGGAGGATTTTGAGCATAATCTTGCTAGTGTGTGAAATGAGTGCAATTGTATGGTAGTTGGAACATTCTTTGGCACTTCCCTTCTTTGGGATTGGGATGTAGACTGATCTTTTCCAATCCTCTGGCCACTGCTGAGTTTTCCAAACTTGCTGGCATATTGGATGTAGCACCTTAACAGCGTCATCTTGTAAGATTTTAAATAGTTCAACTGGAATGCCATCACCTCCACTGGCCTTGTTGTTAGCCAGGCTTTCTAAGGCCCACTTGACTTCACTCTCCAGGATGTCTGGCTCAAGGTCAGCAACTATATTATCTGGGTTGTGTGTGCCATCCAGATCTTTCTGGTATAATTCCTCTGTGTATTCTTGCCACCTCTTCTTTATATCATCTGCTCCTGTTAGGTCCCTACCATTTTTGTCCTTTATCATGTCCATCTTTACACAAAATCTTCCTTTAATATCTCCAATTTTCCTGAACAGATCTGTGGTTTTTCCTTTTCTATTATTATCCTCTATTTCTTTGCACTGTTCATTTAAGAAGGCCCTCTTGTCTCTCCTTGCTATTTTTTGAAAGTCTACATTCAATTTTCTGTAACTTTCCCTATCTCCCTTGCATTTTGTTTCCCTTCTCTTTTCTGCTATTTGTAAGGCCTTGTTGGACAGCCATTTTGCTTTCTTGCATTTCGTTTTTTTTGAGATGGTTTTTGTTGCTGCCTCCTGTACAATGTTACAAGCCTCCATCCATAGTTCTTCAGGCTCTCTCCACCAAATCGAGTTCCTTAAATCTGTTCTTCACTTCCACTGTGCATTCATAAGGGATTTGGTTTAGATTATACCTGACTAGCCTAGCCCAGTGGTTTTTCCTACTCTCTTTAGTTTAAGCTTGAATTTTGCTATGAAAAGCTGATGATCAGAGCCATAATCAGCTCCAGTTCTTGTTTTTGCTGACTGTATAGAGCTTCTCCATCTTTGGCTACAGAGAATATAATCAATCTGATTTCTGTATTGCCCATCTGGTGATTTCCATGTGTAGAGTCACCTCTTGTGTTGTTGGAAAAGAGTGTTTGTGATGACCAGCTTGTTCTCTTGACAAAATTCTATTAGCCCTTGCCCTGCTTCGTTTTGAACTCTAAGGCCAAACTTACCTGTTGTTCCTTTTATCTCTTGATTTCCTCCTTTAACATTCCAATCCCCTATAATGAGAAGAACATCTTTCTTTGGTGTCAGTTCTAGAAGGTGTTGTAAGTCTTCATAAAATTGGTCAATTTTAGTCTCCTCAGCATTGGTGGTTGGTGCATAAACTTGGATGACTGTGATGTTGAAAGGTCTGCCTTGGATTCGTATTGAAATCATTCTATCAATTTTAATAGAATTCTTCTTTTAATAGGATTCTTGCCCACAATAGTAGATATGATAATCATCTGAATTGAATTCGCCCATTCCTGTCCATTTTAATTCACTGACGCCCAGGATGTCAATGTTTATTCTTGTAATCTCCTGTTTGACCACATCCAGCTTATCAAGGTTCATAGATCTTACATTCCAGGTTCCTATGCAGTATTTTTCTTTCTAGCTTCGGACTTTCCTTTCACTTCCAGGCATGTCCACAGCTGAGCGTCCTTTCGGCTTTGGCCCAATCACTTCATTAGCTCTGGAGCTACTTGTACTTGTCCTCCGCTCTTCTTCAGTAAAACAGCAGTGTAGCCTGCTATAATGGTTCAGATAGAAAGAAATGTATCAGTACAGTTAAAAACAATGTGAATGCGCATGAATGCGCAGAGACGATGATGTTGATGATTGTGATGATGATGATGGTTTCAGCAACATTTCCTCTAATTTTGAGCCCCGCTGTGTAGGAACCTCACGTCTTCATGGGGGTGGGGTGTTTATCCAAAACTAGAAAATAAACAGGCATTGACACTGGCTACTGCTGCGTGGTGCCAGTGGAGAGCTGAGCGAGCATATGCACACACACCTTAGAGGGAACATTGGGATTTTGATAATGGTAGGGCACTGTGTTAATACTCTATATTGCAGCAACTTACTTGTGCAGTTGGATAAATGTTAATGATTACAGCAGTCTAGCTGTTAGGAGGGACTGTAATGTGGAACTCAGTACTTTCTTTTAAAAATGTAATGTTCCAAGCTCTACTACCGTGTTTTCCCGAAAATAAGACAGGATTTTATATTAATTTTTGCTCCAAAATGTATGAGGGGCTATTTTCAGGGGGTGCTTTATTTTTCTTTTCATGTACAACAATCTACTTATTCAAGTCCAGTCCTGTCATCTTCTTCTGGTTCCTTCACAATGCTGCACAATGGTGGAGGGTGGGGTTTCATTTTACTGGGGCTTATTTGAAATTAAATTGGTGTCCAGAATTGCTACCTGTGCTTTTTCATCTGTCATAATGAAATCTGCCTTCTTCTGAAAATTGTGTATACATGCTTTATGCACCTGGCTAAAAGATTTTAAAAATCAGTAAAAAGTAACTTGGCTGAAATATTGCATAACCTGCCTGTGACTCCCCTGAAACATCATTTGTTTCCTAATCAGAAGGATTCTGTATTGAATTGTCACTAGGTGGCAGAATTAGACTGCATAAATATAATCTATTTTGTTTTTTAGTCAATATACCAGTTTCTGCCATCAACATTTTTTTTTGTTTTAATTTAAAGTATTCTTAATGCTCTAGGAAAAAAGCTTGTTACACTGTCAGATGCTTTAGAATGATTCTGCTTTTTAGAAAAAGCAATAGCACATGGCACACTCTGTGGTTGTTATAGACAATTGTAGCTGCAATCCAAATTTCAGGTCAGGCAATTAAATTACTATGGTAAAACCTGCCTTTTTATCCTTGAAAAATATATAGCAATGGTGTGCTTGATAACACCTACAGATGTTCTGTGTCTTATTTTTGATCATGTATGCCTCTTTATCTTGGTTTCCTGTCTATATACAGCTTAGATATTTATGCAAGCATGAATTTTGCTCTGCATCTTTTTAGCAGTGGTCAAATGGAAATATTTTTGTATGTAAAGTTGGAACAAATTAATTTGCAGAAGGTTCCATAGTGGCATGTAAGAGAGCAAAAATAGCATGTTATGTGTGCATGGACACGTGCACACATATTTTTCAACTAAACAATTTTTTGTTCTTATGATTTTCATACATTCACATTGATAAAATGATGGATGAGAAATCAGACTCATTATTTTTTTAGGGGATATGCTCGACAGCATGTTGTGGAAGGTCTTAAACCTAGAACAACCTACAGATTTCGGCTTAAAGTCACAGATCCATCAGGAGACTCAGTTTACAGTTCACCTGTTTGTGTAACCACAACAAGTAAGTGTACAGTTTATTGTTAAATATTAAATATTTACTATATTAAAAATATGCATATGGAAACAATTGTAAAATGGAATTCAAAAGTGCTTGCAGTAAGTACAGTGCACAGTGTTGTTTGCAATTAAGCATTATTTATATATATCTTTCTAAGGATTCATTTCAACTTCTTTGGTATTTTCTTTCCCCCATTGTTCTATAAAGGAAGTAAAACTTTTATTTTAAAATATGTTTTGCGTTTTGATGTGAAGCCTAGCATTATTCAAACCTTGGCAACCCAAAATAAAAGGACAAGAAATCTTACCAGTTCCACTTCATATAACAATAAACTCTGCCAAGGATCTTAACAGTATTTAGAACCCACAAAAATGTTCTGCTTTGATGTTGCCACTCCCCCCCCCTTCTTCTCCTCTTCTTCCTTATGTCTTCAAGGAGAAATAGTGTTTTGACAGATCTCTGGGAACCAAGTACCACAAAGCTTGCAGTCAACCAGGTTTGAGACCCCTAAGTATGCCAGAGATTTTCAGGGATTTAGTTGGCTGCAGTGGCACAGAGTGGAAAATGGAAAGGTATCACTGTGACACTTCAAAGACATTGGTGGATTGTACCCATATGTCTGCTAAGGGGAGAAATCAGAAAATGTCAGCTTCCAAAACAGGTTGTGTTTGAAATATCCCAATAAAACACAACCACAAATGTTTGTTTTGAATTTGGCAAGTGTAAAAAGTGAGAAGTACAGAATTTATTGAGAAACAGCAAATGACTTACTATTATTTTGAGTGATTTAGTTGCATACATGAGCAGGTGATCATAAAAAGGTACAAGAATGCAGAAGGTACAACATCTAGTGAGAAAACAAATGAATTTATTCTGACTCATATTTCACCCCTTCAAACATTGCATGCAACAACAGAGAACTTGTGAAGGATGGATTGTTGTACTAATTGTTGCTAATATAGATGGAAACTCTTTGTGGGCACTTCAGGGCTGTGGTAATTGCTTAAAAATTTATTGTAATTGGGAACAGAAGTTTCAAAGGGAGCTAAGGGAGTGGGAGTGGCATCATCACTATTTGGAAATGTAGCACACATAAGATATTTCTCACCATGGGGACTTCCTTGAAAAGAATGTTAGTATATAGTAAAATAAAAATATAGAACAGAGTCTTGCATTATCTGAAATCAGTTACATTCTAGTGGAGCCTGACTGGGCTCCATGTGATAACTGATTCAACAGGATAATCAGTCATAGGCTATTGAGATGTGACTTTTTGGGATAAAGGCTTGAATCCGAAATAACATGGATTAATTTCTGCTTATGTAGTGGAACTTATTTCACTTTCTCCAAGTGTGTTTCATTCTTCACCTGGTAGGACCCCTTCTGTGCCTTCTGGTTATCTTTCTGAATTTTGAGAGAAAATGTAGAATTAATTTTGAGGAAAACAATAGGCCAGACACCATGCTGTGTGTATACAAAAATTTCTTCTGACCATGCCTTAGGGTAGGGGTCAGAGGTAAGCGAAGACATTTTGATAGGAAAAGTTGCCTGATTTTTCAGTTTCTCCAAAGAGTTCTTATTTGAGATTATTGCTTAGTGTAGTAAATTGCAGTAAATTAAGCCCTTTGAATCAGTGGGGATTTAGTGAGTCAACTCCTTTGTAAATTCAATTGATTCAAATAGACCTATCCTAACCGTGACTTACTATGCTAAAGTGAGGGCAGTTCTAGATCAAGGAAGTTGGAACAGTCTGGTTCACATTCAAAAGGTTCTTATCTTTAGTTCTAATCACCTTTAAAAGGTTCTTATCTTTAGTTCTAATCACATTCAAAAGGATCTTATCTTATCTCACACTCGGGCAATCCAGCTGTTCACATTGATCGATCCTTCTTCATGGTACACATAATACTGCCAACGTTCCTTGTTCATCCAGAATAGCACTGCATCAATAGAAAAATATATTTTAAAATTTTGAAATAGTAGATTAGATTAAAGTAGTGGAGAGGGGTTCTCCACCACCCCTTTCAATGCAGCAACCCACCAAATATGTTACAGAGCAACTTGTTCCTCTTTAGACACAGCACTGGAGCTATAGGATTTTTGGTATTTTTGGAGCACTTCTGATTATCCCGTTCTATAGCTCATGCGGCTGGTTTGTTTGCACCCAAGTTGCTCTACGTCAAAACACATGTGGATGCCGTAATTTGATTTGAACCAGACAGCATAAAAAGCTATCCAAATAGTGAGCTGTATGTCCCCCATATGTATGTGGGACATATTTTAGAAATAGGTTAGTGTATATATCAGTCAATACAGGTTTTCGGTGTATATTTTAATATTACTAGTCATCTTTTCAGTGTTATTTCCTAACACTATATATTTTCTGCATTTTATTCTGAATAAATAATAGGAAGGCTATTATTTTCTCATATTCTTGATAAATGATGTTTCTATTGCTATTTTAATATTTTATTATAAACATTTCATGCTTAGCAAGGAATATGCCTATACAGATTTTGTTTGTATGAAGTAAGAATCAAAGTATTATTTATTTAAGGAAAAGTAAAGATTTTTGGAACCTGAATCTAAACAGGCCTTGCAAAAGTGTATTTTTACATATCTAGTCTCTATACTTTTTACATAACAATATACTGTACATGTGTATGCAATGTAGACAAAAGGACAGAACTAAGATAAGCCAAATTATAAACTGCTCTGGGATCAATTTTGATGAATGACAGTATGAACATGTTTTACAGCACAATTTTATAATGCCTGCGTGGAAGTAGATTCCACTAAATTCAGCAGGGCTTAATCCCAGGTAAATACATATCAGATAACAATCTTATATAAACCAGTATCATCCTGTGTGTGAGGTTAGTATAATACAATTATTTAATTTTATTTGTCATTAATCCAAAAATCCTCGTGCACTCTGCACAATGCCAGTCAAAAGGCTATTAAATGTATCCTTTAAGATAGAGGTCCCCAACCCCTGGTCTGCAGTCCCATGCTGGTCCGTGGCCTGAGCTGGACCGGGCCATGGAGACAGACCTCCCCCTCAACACCTGCCCGCACTCCTCCCTGCACAGCCCATTTGCACCTGTGCACATGCATCTGCGCCCACATGAGCACTCTCCCACCCCTTTGTGTATGTGCATGAGTGCCCCTGAGCACCTCGCTGCCCTTTGCGCATGTGCACAAGCATGCGTGCGCCCACACAAGTGCCCCTGCTCCTTTGTGCATGCGCACGAGTGTAGGGGGGTGCCCCACCTTCCCCAGCCATCCGCAGGGCTAAAAACTTTGGGGACCGCTGCTTTAAGAGATGCCTCGCAACTTGAGGAAAATTGAGGGGAGAGCTACTCTATATGAACATTAGATTTCATGCTCTTATGGTGAATTAGGGATCCCTCTAATTGTTATCCCCACTGCATGGGTGCCCTGCATGCAGTGGGAGTGGTTTCATCTGAAACCCAGAAGTAAACAGGCATCAACCCCGGCTGCCGCTGCATGGCACTGATGGAGCTCTGTGTGCCCACACCTGTGTACCTTAGAAGGTACGTTGGTTGGGATGGGTAGCTACCCTCTAGCAATCAGAAAACACATGCACAGGCTTTGTGGTCTTTTCAAGGCATTTTCAGTGGAGAGGCACTTTTAGGCAAGAGAATGACTTGCTTAGGAGCTGCTGTTGGGAAAGGAATGTTGTATATACAGTACAGTATCTGTCCTGAAGAACCTGACACAAATATCAAGGATATGTGTTTGCATCCAATTAATATTTAGTGAATTGCGGCTAAGAGACTAATGAGCAAGCTCATGAAAGTTCACAGCCCAAAGTGGCCAACTGGTTTGCCAATTTCATCCCATATCATTCTTCCCAGTGGTGAGCCATCCTGAAAGGTTTATAAAAGCAATGAAAGGTTAGCATGTAACCATACGAAGTTACATGCTAAATAATGCATTGTTGTGGAAAGGCTTTTCTCTAAGGTAGGGGGAGTTGTGTTAAGAAGTTTGCAGTTTGTTTTAGTATTGGAATTTACATAATGTTTGTTGTCAGAATGGCGCAATGGACTGGTATGCTTCGATAATCATGAAGCCAAGATTTTACTTCACAATACTTGGCTTCATTATATGTAAATATTGCACTCCATTCATATTCATGTTTCAAGGCTTCATTATTTTAATGTGCCTGTTAAAAATATGCACATTAAAGCAAAATGTCTCTTTTGATTTAGAATTTCCATTCAGCTGGAAAAAAGATTTCATAAATCAGAAAGGCAAGTACTTTGAAAAGGGGTTGATGCTTCTTTTTTCCTCAGGTAAAATACAAAAAAGTCCTCTTTAAATGAGGCGTACAATTTTAATCATTTGATTCCTAAAATAGAAAGACATACAGCTGCTACTTGTTAATTGGAGAATGTCTTCACCAATGAGTTTGTCATTTAAATACAACCTTTCAATAGAGCCTTCAATTCCACAAATAAACTTCTTATTCCCCTGCACATCTGCAACCAAATGGCTCTTTTTTTTTTTGCAGATGAGGATTTACTTCAGAAGACGAAAACATACTCTTCACCTGTCCAGATTCCTCTTTACCACATCTGTTGTGTGGATATACTTTCAATACGTATTTTTTGTTATCCTTGCTTTGGCTTCTTAGAAAGCTTTATTTATGTGATTATTTTTAATACTGGACAATTCAAGAGAGACATGAAAAAATGTATAATTTAAAATTATTGATTAGTATCCTATTGCTATCCCTCCTGGGATACCATCCTCTCTGGGTGGAAATCTGAGGTCAGACCTTGGCCTGACTCTGGGTCTTCCTGGAGGACCGTCCCCAGTGAGTATAGCTTGAGGAAATGTCTGCTCCGTGGACTCTTAAATGTGGAATCCCACAGTGGTCAATCATCTCCCCAATGCAGTTTAACATTTTTATGAGACTGCAGGGGGAGGTCATCAGGAGTTTTGGAGCTTCATGCCATCAATATGTGGATGACATCCAGCTCTATCTCTCCTTCCACCCCTCTGCAGAGGATGCTGTCCTATCCCTTGAGTGCTGTCTGGACACAGTGTTGAGATGGACAACAGACTGAGGCTGAACCCAGATAAGATGGAAATACTGTGGGTGGGGGCCCCTAGTGTTTGCGGTTTGGGTGCTTCCCTCTCCTTTCAGGGAGGTACTCTTTCCATGATGGATGAGATGCGTAGCTTGGGCATACTCTTGGAATCAGTGCTGTCAATGGAATCCCTTCCTTGACACTGAGTCCCTCACCACGCTGGTTCAAGCATTGCTAGTCTCGAGATTAGACTACTGCAATGCCGTCTACATGGGGCTGCTCTTGGGGCTGCTATGGAGACTTCAACGGGTCAAGAACTTGGTGGCCAGATCGTTGAGTGGGGTTAGGGAACACCAACATGTCTCCCCCACCTTGGCCACCTTTCACTGGTTATCTTTTCGCTTCCATACCTGCTTCAAGGTGATAGTGTTAACCTACAAAGCCCCAAACGGTTTAGGACCTTGATATCCGGCTGAGCGCCTCCTTCCAATCAGGTTTGACCATCCTGTAAGATCATCTCAGGCAGGGCGGTTGAGAGTTCTGACCCCGAGAGAGGCCTGAAAAATGACCACCCGAAATCAGGCCTTCTTAGCCATAACTCCACAATTCTGGAACTGTCTCCTGCCTGAAATTCACCTGACCCCTTCATTGGGAATCTTTAAAAATATTAAAAACCTGGTTATTTAGACAGGCCTTCTCAGATCTAAAAACATCTTGATGCAATAGTGCCTCCAATAACTTAACATCTACTGCCATACTTCTCACTTTATTTATTATGTTTTGCTGAGTATTTTTATTGCAATTTTGTTTTGTAACTTTTATAATTTAATGGATGTTGTCAAGCTCCATCATTGTGTTATGTTGTCATTTAGTTGTTGTAAACTGCCCAGAGTGGCCTTGGCTGCCAGATGGGTGGTATAAAAATCAATCACTCAAACAAACAAACAAACAAATAAATAACCAACCAACCTGCTTTGCAAACACTTCTATGCTTTATTTTTTTTCAGGTGAACCAATGAGCGGAGAGCACCTTCACCGTGCTGTAAGTAGGGATGACATAGATGAAGTTCTTAAAATACTTCGGGGAAGGTGAGAAATGATTCATGTTTTAAATTTTTCATATCTACAGTATGTAATAACAAACACAAGATAATAATGAAAATTGCATGATGACTTCTACTCAGTCATGAAGAGTAGCTGTCACCAAAATATTAAACTACATACAGTACCTTACGAGATACTCAAGGTGACAAATTTCTAATTGCAGTTTACTATGCTATTACACAGATCAGTGCTGCATCTATTCTCATAATAGTTGGCTTGGTTCCAACTGTCTTGTACAGTAGCAGCGAAGTCTAGTATGTTATTGATGATTCTCTTTCACAGTAGTAGCACCACCACCATTCCATAAAGTCCTCAGTGTTTGGAAAGGTTTTTTTGGAAGATTCAGGAAAAATAAGTGAGAGGGTTGTAGCAAAGTTTCATTGCATATATATAAAAAACAATATTATGCTATTGTGGATTCAAGCCAGGGTGGGTTTTTTTTTTTTTTTGAAGGTACAAAAGACAGCAATGGCCATGTAAATCTGAGTAGCTTAGGATCATGTACAAGGCGCATTGATTGGAATCCCACCCATTTTATAATGGCTTTGCCATTTTCATCATTGTGTTCATAGCCCCAATACTGTTATATCTCGAACTAGAAAGAGAGTGTTTTCGGTTTCCATATTAGACAGCTGGATAAACACTATAACAGAACATAACATGGCAAGAAGCAGCCAGAAAGCTTGGGGACTACTGGAAAAACTGAATGATGACTGAACAAAAGGATACCGTATGCAAATATAACCCTCAACCAAATAGCACGCCAACTGCTCCTGGCAGGGGAGACCAATCAACATAGAATAAAAATAAAATATCAAATGGATATTCACAGCGAATCCAATGAATTTTCCACTGCCTTCACATTGGGATAACGAGAGGAAATCATAAGAAAGTGTAGGAATGGCAGAAGAGGAGGACTCAATATCTGCATTGAATAAATTAAACATTTTGGGCAAAATAGAAAGGAACAGCTCCATCAGCTCCTTAATAACTGCTGGACAAGCAAATAAATTCCAAAAATATGGTGGATGATGAAAGTAATTGCTGTACTGAAACCAGACAAAAAACCATCGAGTCCCAAAAGCCAATTTTGCTACTATGCCACTTATACAAAGTGTCTGAACAAATTATATTCAATCATCTAGCCCCTAAATTTGAACCTTTTCTAATTCCAGAGCAGTCATGCTTCAGACCAGGCAAGAGCTGTAGAGCTCAAATCTTAAATCTTATCCAGCATATAGAAGATGTTTTTAAATTACATAAAATAAGTGGAGCAGCATTTGCCAACCTTGCAGCAGATTTGATACTGTCCACCATCAATCGCTGCTCTAAAAACTCCACCACCTTACTAAAGATTGTGGAACAACAGAAATGGTTGCCATTCCTTTTCAAAAATGAAGGTTCTTCATTGAGTTTCAAGGGAGTCACTGTCACTGGGAGAAATCAATGGAATGGTCTCCGACAGGGTAGTGTCTTGGCACCATTACTTTTTAACATTTGCACAAATGATCAGTGGATGTTCCCATACTTTTGGAGTTTCATGCTGTTTATCTTGCCTTGATGGTCCAGGGAGAAATCTTTGAGTTCATTGAGTACCAGCTAACCTCTGCATTAGAAGATCTTTCCTTATATCATGATAACGAACAGCTGAAGCCAAACCCTTTGAAAACACAGGTTTGTGCCTTCCAATTCAAGAACAGAGAACTGGAAAGGAAGATCAAAGTTAACTGAGAAGGAAAGATTTTGGAACACTGCCCTGCCCCAAAATATTTGTGCCTCACTCAGGATCAAACCCTGACCTACAAACAACATTGTCTAAACACCAAACAGAAAGTTGCCACCAAAAATACCATACTTAGAAAACTGGCTGGGTGAGACTGGGGTGCACACCGACAAATAATAATAAAAAAAGATTTATCCCTGTGCTGCTCCACAGCAGAATAGGCTAGTCCCATATGGTATAAATCAATATATATCAAACAAGTGGAGGAAGCGCTTAATAAATCATGCAGGATTATTACTGGCTGCCTGCAAACTAATTCTATTTAAAAAGTCTATTATTTAGTTAGCATTGCCCCTCTGGAAGCACATTGAGAGGTGCAAGCAAATAATGAAGAGAATAGCATCAAATCCATGAATGACAGCTAAAATCAAGGAAAGGTTGCATACATATCAAGCTGTAAATTTAAACCAGAAGAAGCTAGGCGAAATCTGTGGAGAGTAAGAACAACACTCCTTGCCAAATGGGTGACTGCCAAAAAGTATTTCCCACCAGGACAAGATTCTGGCTAGACATCTGGAAGTCACGTAACAGACTTTGAAGTGAAGTAGGAGGATCAAATAATAATCAAATAAAATGGGGCTACTTGAATAGAGGATACATTTTCTGTGACTGTGGAGAAACTTAGTAAATACAGTATTTATGTACATGCCATTTATGACCCACCACAGGTACTAAAAAACTAGTAAATGACCAAGATAACACTATTGAAGTAGCCCACTTCTAGTCAAAAACAGTCTAATCATTTTAAATTTGTAGGTTTGTTTGGACTTTATATTTCATAGATGTCCATAATTTTAAATTTTGCAACACTCTGATGTGAATGAAGAAAGGAAAGAAGATGATAAAATTTAAATCTTTTGTAATCAGTAAAATGTATTTAAAGAAAGGACAGGAAGGCAGGCAGGCGGACAGCAATGGCCAATAAGGTTGTGCAGGAAGGGCCAGCTTCTACACATATGGTGTAGATGCTGGCCCATGATGTCAGTGACTAAGCTGCTTCCCATTAGCACAAAGGAGCTGGTCACGTTCCTTGGATGTTTTAAAAACTGCTCTGGGTCTTCCTGATTCTCTGTGCCATCTTTGTTTGTTTTCATGAGATCCACAGCTTGAGAGCTCTGCAGTGGATGAGGGAGATCTGTGGGATGAATATTTTATCCAGTGCCAGCACGACAGCAGTGTGACTGGCACTGGATGAAACATTCATCCTACAGACATTGTAAGTCTCTGGAAGACTGATTGTGGTGAAGCAAAGAGGAAGATGACAGCTGTGAGAGAAACTGAAAGTTGGAGGAGAGCCAATGTCACAACACTGCAGGAGGAAGGTCCTAGAAAACTTCATAAGCCAAGGGGGCAATGCTTGTCAGAATAGCTTGTTATGCTGTTGCTACTAGAAAACCTGGATACTTGTTGTAAGATAGTTCCATATCAACTACATCGGTTACAGTGATCTCATTGGCCTTATATGATATTGTTGCTGCACAAAATGCCTCTCGTGAATGAAGGGTGTGTTTCCCCATACAGCATTGTGAGGACTGATTCCATGGCTTGGGATGCTTCCATTTTCCTGTCAGCAGGATTTCCTGGCTGTGGTATAAAATATGTATTCAGTATCTCCACAAGTTCTCTCAGCTTTACCCAATGTGCATTTTTCTGAGCTGTCAAGAGAAACCAAATAAGACCAAACAAAGAAGGTATGATGGCAGAAACGAAGTCAAAATGAGTCAAAACCTGAGCAGGTTTCAAGGCTTTTCTTTTTCCACAACTACTGTAGCCATGGCAGCCACACAGACTTGGGTACCAATGTGCACAGATTCCTCTGGGAATCTCTCCCACACTGCATGGCTTCCCCTTGTAGCCACAATAAGGCAGCCATTTATCCTCATGCTAGCTTCAACATATTAAAAGCCAATAAGCTGATTTGCGGAATAGTTTTCCTTATTTGCTCTTTCAAAGATGCTGAAGTTGGGGAACATTTGTGGTCTTTTCAGGTATGCTTCCTGTGAAATTCTGGGAATTGTAATTAAAAAAAACCCAAATGTTTATTGTATCTGAAAGATGTGCCCACAACCATATCAGCACATCCCTTCTGTGTACTGTTCTACAAATATGTGGATCTGTAAGATTGCACCAGAAGAACTGTACTCCAGAAGGATTTAGAATGAGGTGGTCTACTAATGTAACTAAATAAGAATTTTTAAATAATTATAGATACATAAAGCACATAATGCTGGAAATGATTAGGCAGAATTCCTAAACATCTTACACCAGAGCTGTTTCCCTAATACTAAGTGATATGAAGATCACTGTGTATAATGCATATGATCAGTGGATCCAGATATTTTAAAAATTAAGACTTAACCTATAAGAAACATGTTTGTACTTTGCATTGTTTACAAAGCAGATTCTGCTTTCTTTGAGGTGATAATATTTTCTTTATGTTTTAGAATAAGTACCTTGAAGTGCATAGAGATGATACGATACTCTTTAGCATTATATGAGGAAAAAGTATGAGTGAAAGGAATGATTCTTAAACAACAATAATGAGTCAATGTTATCATTTTTTTAAAGGAAAGTGGTGGTAGATACACTCAACAAATTAGGATTTACAGCTTTGATGGTTGCTTCACAAAAAGGTTTTGCAAGGTAGGCAGCATTACAACTTTTAGCTTTATCTGCTGCAAAATTTGTTTCTTTACGGATGTTCTGATTGCAATGATGAATTATCCCCTTTTAAAGATGACATTAACATGCTTTAACATCAGGAATGGCCAGCTGGTGGCTCGCTGTGAGATTAAATATCAAAGCAACTTATCTGGCCCCCGATGGTTCTAACAAAAATGTTTCCCTCCCACTTCAAGTTTTAAAAATGAAGAGATTTCTTCCTTTAAGGTTGCATTTTGTTTGAAATTCTTTGAAACATATGTGATTGTAAGTACAGTATGTATTGCTGTACCTGAGTATGTAATAGCAATGAGGTGGCAATTAGGTGGCAACAATGTTATTATGGTGGCTGATCAGTGCAACTATCAGATCACTAGCTGGAAAATAGATTTGTTTCTAGTGTTGCTGAATGTTCCCATCTCTGTTTTCAAATACATTATCTTGATGCTTGTTCAACTGCTCTTTCATTTTCTGTTTTTTAAAGTTTTTGTTCAGTTGAAATGTTACAGTCCTCAGACTGACACTTAATTTAGTGTTCAGACTGATTTCTGTTACATTGTAAAAACACAGTGCAATGTGTAATATGCTATGTACAGTACGTATTAGGCAAACTGTGAGCTAAGACTGAAACTTTTGTTTATATATCACAGCAAGCAGTTGGTTTTTGAAAAATAATCTGCTACAAATGTTTTGTATCTAGACTTGCAAAGATTTTGGTAGAACATGGTGCAGATGTAAATGTGAAGAATTCCAGTGGAAAAGACAGGTAACAAACACATTACAGCATCTAATCAGAGTACAAAGTCCAGAATCAAGACCCAAAGGTATATTTTTATATACAGTGGTGCCTCGCACAACGAGTGTCTCACACAACGATGAATTCACACAACTATGCCTTTTTCTGTTAAATTTGCTGCCTCACACAGCGATGTTTCCTATGGGGGATTTTCACACAACGATCTCCCTTTTCGCTCCTGTAAAAGTGTCTTACAATGTTTGGAAGCTGTTTTAAATGATTGCAATGGTTAGTCCACCTCCTGAAACCTACGCAAACTGATTTTGGTGTTGTTCTGACACTTCGTTAATTTATGATGATTTTTTGAATTTTCTCCATTGGAAACCATTGGATGGTCTGTCTAATGGTTTCCAATGGAAAAAACAAAAAATCATCATAAATTAACGAAGCGTCAGAACAACACCAAAATCAGTTTGCATAGGTTTCAGGAGGTGGACTAACTATTGCAATCATTTAAAACAGCTTCCAAACATTGTAAGACACTTTTACAGGAGCGAAAAAGGACTTCGCAAAGCCATTGAAATGTATTGAGTCGGCTTCAATACATTGCAGTGAAGGAAACATTGTTTCACACAGCGATGTTTCCTATGGGGATTTTCACTCAGCGATGGCAATCCGTTCCAATTGGAATGGATTAACCGGTTTTCAATGCATTCCTATGGGAAATGGTGTTTCACAGAACGATGTTTCACACAACGTTGATTTTTTTTGGAACCAATTAACATCGTTGTGTGAGGCACCACTGTACCGTGGTGTTTTTCTTTATCTTGAGCCAATGGGATTATGGCTTCCCCTTTCCTGCTACACCTGTCCATAATACCAAAAACCTCCTCTAGAGAACTTCGCGGTCCTCCAGATTATGTTTCTAGGCTTGGAAAGTGCTACAAAAGGGAGTGAGGATAGTCAGGTAGAAGGGATAAGATCCAGTGGAAGTACAACACTGGATCATGTCCCAGGTGACAAGTGGGAACTAAGGTGTATATTTCAATATGCTTTGGGAAGGAAGTTACACAATGATGCTATGATGCATACAAATGTATTTCCTGTACCTACACAGTACAGGGTAGTATACACAGGATAAATTGCATTATGGTTGCTCCTCAGGGAAATACACAGTCATCCATGTGTTTCAGATCTTTGGACTATTCTAGGTGTTTCAGTTCAAATTTACTCTAGAGGGGAAAAAGTGCCAATAATTCCAGCTGTTATAACTCAGTTACTATTAAATATTTAATTATATTACATGTATACCTGATAATATCCAAGATTTCCATAAAAATATATTTCAGAAAGCAACCGTATACCTAACACAATATAGTCTAATAACATCAGCTTCATTTGCATGAGCCTTTGTGGATGGTAGCTGATTCTGTTACATTCATACATGTAATGAACTGCACTACGGTCTAGAAACTAGGTAGTCTTTAAGGTACCACAAGGCTCTCTGTTGTTTTTGCTACAGCATACTAACACTGCTAGAGCCCTGGAAGTCGTATATTCTTTGAGTTTAGTGACACTGTTTTCCATGTAAGTGAATGTATGATCTCAGCATTATCCTAAAATGGAAGTCCTGCTTTTATAGATGCTTTATATGCTACTAAATGTACCTTGATACGTATATAATGCTGTCTGATCCGTGCAGCAAAGAAATCTTACATCTTGGAAGTCAGTGTGTCTCATCTCTTGGAAATCTGGTGTTTTGTTCTCTGTGAAGGCATGAAAATGAAGTAATGTCTCAAAAGATTTGACAGAATCCCCAGTGATTTCTGTTGACCTGCAGATCATAGCAATTACTATGAAAGAGATCTCCAGTACTGTTTCTTAGAATACGAGCTTTGACTGGTTCAGCCAAATCGGGCATTCATTTAGTAAAAGCTGTATTTTATGAATGTTTTATTTTACATTCGTCTGTCAAGCCAGACAGGGTATTGATTATTGACCAACATATGTTTGAGGAGATCCACACATCGATCCTCTTTTCACACTGCTCATGTCAAGTTTGAATCCAGTGATCCTTGTGCAAGCAGAAAGTCCTATTGTTTGCAGCAGGATGATCTCGAACTTATATAACTGCAAGCCAGAGATCGCTGTGGCAGACACAACGCCCGGCAGGTGCAATACCCTTATGACTGATGTTGGCTTGCAAGTGTAATACAACCAACATAATGTTTAGGGGCTACAGTAATTGCTTAAAGTAAAGAAATCACCATAGATGTTATCAGTTCCATGCTGACTCACATTACTTAATGCACCACAATGTCTATGATGATTTCTTAATTTGAAGCAGTCCAGAAGTTGTGCCGTTTGCATTATGCTTGCAGGCGTTGATTAATAATATTTTGGCCTATAAATTATTTGTAAGACTGTAAACAAACTGTTCTAACAGATTCTTTTATATAAACCTGATGGAGGAATTAGTCTTATCTTTAATATGCTAGTAATTACATCAGTAGTTCCCCAATTTTGTTTCTTCTGGACAGTACCAACAGCTTTAAAAGACATTTAAAAGTAAAAGTAATAAGATGGCATTTTGGGAATGCAATAGTCCATTTCTGGTAAGCCTGTCCTGGTTATCTATACTTTTGCTATGTACAGGGCAGAATGTAATTAAGACCTCTGACTAACAGAAATACTTCCATCAGTGCTATGAGGAGAAGGAGTGACTCCCTTTTAACCAGTGTTCAATTTCATCCTTGTACAAGTTGTCACAGTAGTACAAATGATTAAAAATGAAACAAAATAAAACAAGAGAGAAGTGCCAAAAACAGAAATAATGCAAGAAGAGTTGCCAGGTCTCTGACTCACTAGTTGTCAGACATGGCAACATTTATTTCAGCTGAATATTTTGATAAATGGTTGGATTTTCTGATGGTACTCAAGAAAGGTTTGCAAAATATATAAAAATCAGTACATAAACAAAGATCTCTACAAAATTGTTTGAAGGAATAATACATCAAATACAAAACATATAGTATTGAAAAGAGATCAATGGTAGGTATAATTTTAAATGTTTTTAAAATTGAAAAAAGTGGAAAGGATTTCTGTTGTGAGATTTTAAAGTAGTGTTTCCCCCCTTTCATAATTTGTATTTTTATTTTGCAGTTTAATGATAGCCTGCTTTGCTGGTCACCTGGACATTGCTCAGTATCTTAGATCCCAAGGAGCTTCTTGGCAATCCAGAGATCTTGGGGGATGTACAGCTATGCACTGGGCAATTGATGGAGGACACTGCGATGTAATTGAGTGGATGATACAGGATGGTTGTGAGGTATGGAATTGATCCATAAGGAACACAAGGAAGGCAGCATTTTATACCAGTTTTTCCAGTATGCATATGCTAATGACTATATTGGCCAAAATCCTGTTGTATACAGTTGTTTATACTTGTGTAAGATAAATTACATTAGTTGTAATGGCAAATTACTGGTAACTAATGAGGTTCCCTGGACATGAATCCCACTGTGTCACTGTAGTTTAATTTTCTTTATGCAAGTGTAAATTGCCAATAGGATTCTGACCTTTGTTAGACTTGATAGGATGGAGCACTGGGCCGAAAGCAACAGAATGAAATTCAACAGGGATAAGTGCAAAGTACTGCACCTCGGAAAAAGAAACCAATTGCAAAGTTTGCTCAGCAAAACTATGAGCAAGAAGGATCTTGGAATTGTCATAGATACAAGCTAAATATGAGCTAACAGTGTGATGTGGCTACAAAAAAGGCAAATGCTCTTTTAGGCTGCATTAATAGAAGTATAGTTTCCAAATCCTGTGAGGTGCTAGTCCCCCTCTATTCAGCACTGGTTAAGCCTCACCTTGGGTATTGTGTCCAGTTCTGGACACCACACTTCAAGAAGGATGTTAACAAATTGGAACAAGTTCAGAGGACGACGACAAAGATGATCAGGGGGCTGGAAACCAAGACTTACGAGGAAAGGCTGAAAGAATTGGGCATGTTTAGCCTTGAGGAAAGAAGACTGAGGGGTGATATGATTGCACTTTTCAAATATTTGAAAGGCTGTCGTGCAAAGGAGGGGCAAGATCTGCTCTCAATCATCCCAGAGTGGAGGGCATGCAACAATGGGCTGAAGTTAAAGGAAGCCAGGTTCGGTTGAATATCAGGAAAAACTTCCTAACTGTTAGAGCAGTACGGTAGTGGAACCAGTTACCTTGGGAGTTGCTGAGTGCTCCAACACTGGAGGCATTCAAGAAAAAATTAGATAATAACCTGCCAGATATGCTTTGATGGTATTCCTGCATTGAGCAGGGAGTTGGATTTGATGGCCTTGTAGGCCCCTTCCAACTTCACTTTTCTATGATTATATGATGGAATAGTTGCATGTACAAAAAGCTATAGAGAAAATGCATTCTTCAATCCATTTATATTGTGTATTTTGTTTGTGTATTGCAATGGTTTCTAACTGTGCCTCCTGCAAATGGCTTTGGGATCCATATTCTTATTTAAAACCCTATATACAATATTTTAGTGGTGAAAAAAGGGCACTCTGGTTTGATAGAGAGTATGCACAAATGGAAGCTGCCCATGCAACAAGGCTTTGTTGCTCACTGCTGGAACACTGTTATTTCTCTTGAAAAGCCCTCCACCTCTGCAAGTGCTTTAACCCAATCTTCTCCTTCCCACTGCATATCCTACACCACATCTCATTTGGATGGGGAAACCACAGGGAAAAAGAATGGGTGAGAAAATCCTTTTGCAAGTGTGACCTACTCACGAACATTCTGAACTCAAACTACTGGTTTCAAGAAATTGCTTGAATATATTATAACACAAAATATACATGCATAATCTCATATATAATCTTCCAAATTTAGAGAATACTGTGAAAGTCCTAGATACTGCTTTTTAACAAATACAAGGTGCAATCACATTCCAGTTTACCCTGATTTGTGTCAGAGTTGGCACAATTAAAATTGAAGTATTTACCAGTGATTGCATGATGTAAGACTATGCATGGGTAACCCTGCCAGCAGGGGCTCCTAGTTTTCTATGTCAATTCTGCATGTATTGGTTTGCTTCAGTTTCTGAAATGTGACTGCCTATCTCAGTCCTAAGAGAGGTGTGTGTGTGTGTGTGTGTGTGTGTGTGTGTGTGTGTGTCTGTCTGTCTGTCTGTCTGTCTGTCTGTCTGTCTGTCTGTCTGTCTGTCTGTCTGTCTGTCTGTGTATCCTTAGGTGATGATGATAGTGACAAGCTCTCATTAGAACTGGCTGGAAAGATCTGGAGCACCTGTCAAGGGAAGGCTTTGCCAAAATTGCTGCTGCTTTCAGCACTTTCACCTCCCCAAAAGTGATCAGCTCAATGGCCTCTCGTGCAGATTGGGTTTCTGCCTCTTCCTCCGCCTCCATGCTTAGGTGCTTGCTCTTGTCAAAATGCTTTACATATCCACCCATCTCTTTTAATTTGTTTAACACATAGGAAAAGGAAGAACTAGGCTTGAACAAGGTTATGTTGATTTTAGTCCGTAGATAAGAGGTGAACAAAAGGAAAAAGGAGTGATAAATATATAATCTCTAAATCACATGAAGTCCTATTTCCTCTCTATTCAGCACTGCTTAGGTCTCATCTTGAGTACTGTGTCCAGTTCTGGCACTGCACTTTAAGAAGGATGCAGGCAAACTGGACAGGTTCAGAGAAGAGCAACAAGATCAGGGGACTGGAAACCAAGCCCTATGGGAACGACAAGAACTAGACATGCTAAACTTTGAGAAAAGAAGACTGAGGGGAAAATACTTGAAAGCTTGTCATATAGAGTAGGGGAAGGATCTGTTCTCAGTCATTCCAAAGTGCAGGAACCATAATAATGGAGTCAAGTTCCAGGAAGTCAGATTTCAGTTGAATATTGGGAAAAACTTCATAACGGTTAGAGAAGTATGAAAATGGAACCAACTACCTAATGATATAGTGAGGCATTCAAGATAAAGTTGGACAACCATCTGTCAAATATACTTTGATTTAGATTCCTGCATTTGAGCACTGGGTTGGATTCAACGGCCTTATAGGCCTCTTCCAACTCCATTATTCTGTGATTCTGTGGAGTGATACTACCTGCACTAAATAACAACACAACAACACAGCAGCAGCAGCAGCCCTGATAGGGACTCAAAGAGATAGAGGTAGGCTTCAATCAGGGATGGGCTGGTTTACAATTGCCCATAAGTCATGTGGTTGCTGGAAAAAGGAGTGAACTGGCCCAGCCCCAAAGCAGACCAAACTATGGGGCAAAGTCCCATCTGATCTCACCCTTATTTCTCAGCCTTATAAATAAGCCACAGATGTTAATAGTCTACAACATTTGGGCTAATATGTTTCAGCTAAGAGGCTAGAAGTCGTACTGAGGAGAGGAAAATTCAATTGAGAGAGAGAGAGAATCAACTACAATATCAATATTAAATATGATGCAACAGAGCCAGTCTGGGAAACATAATACATTAATTATACATGTGTAACATCTGCAAATAAAAGAAAATAATGTGAAACATCGCTTAGAAATGTGCCATAAACAAACATTATCTTGACCAATAATAATATAACTTCTGCTGCTGATAGTACTACAAATTTATCAAAAGCATGCTGTGCATAGTGCAGATAACAGTAATAACATTCTCCTTGCCAGGAGTCATTTCATTGCAGTAAAACAGAGAGAATGCAGGTGAGAAACAAAAGTGTGCTGTAGCTATTGAAACCACAAAAACAGGGTAACTTATCTGGTAGTAGGTGGCCCTGACAACATAATCTGGTGGGAGGTGCTTTGTAAAAGGAAGAGATTTTGAAGTGGGTTGCCATAAGGGAAAGGTTAAGAAGGCTGCTCCCGGTACAAACAACTGCACTTTTCAAAATAAAATGAGAAATAAATTGATAGACCATTCATGTAAAATGGACACTGAAAGTGGGCAATTGCTTAGCAAGTATTCAACAGAGCAGGAATTATTTCATTGTTCACTGAATTTCTTCTTCAAGTTACAGAAGAACTTTCATTCTGCAATAGGTGGATGCTAAAGATGCAGGTTTGGAGTGGACTCCGCTGATAAGGCTGTGTGCATTGACAGGAAAAACAGATGTGGCCACACTTTTGATAGATGCTGGAGCTGATGTGAACACCAAGGATAAGGATGGCAAGACCCCTTTAATGGTATGGTCTATTAGTAAGAAAACAATAAACATGCTTCCCAGTAAACAGCAGACAATATCTATGCAAGGAGCTTTCACCTACACATCTTTTTTTTAAAAAAAGTATCCAACTTAAGGGCTCTTTGTACCTGTGTTATAATGACAGGAGGATTTGCAAAGTAACACTTCATTTCCTCTTTGATTTTTCTTGTTAAGGCATTTTATATCAAAATATCTCTCCAGGTTTGGTGCATGAAATGGAGTGCATATCCTGAGCAGATTCAAATGTTTCTTTAATAAGATGAGCCCTCTTATTCCTTCATACTTGGAAATTCATCTTTCTGAAGTATTGCATTTGTAGATTCTATAAAGATCAAAATGCTCTCTGTCAGGTTTTCATTCCAGTCAGCACAGAGTGAGCAAGCAAGTACTTCTCTGCAGTTACAAACAGGTGCTTGGGATGCTGTTTTAATGATCTATAGAAGCATGTATATTATTTGCAAGTGCTCACTGATCATTAATATTCAGATCCCTCCTGTAGAGGCAGATTTTAGTGCCACTGTTAAGTTCAGACATCTAGAGTGCCATGAGACCACAGGAGTTGAACAAATTTAAATTGCAGATTATGCGAGGTGAATTACTTAGGTGTCTCTGGTCTTGCATGCCAAATTTACCCAGTCCCTAAAAAACATTCTTGAGACTAGAGGTCTTAAGGCCATGTCATGCAGTGTGACTAATATCCTGTTGCCTAAATATGGAGCAGAAGGAAAATCACAGAAGCATCTCCTCCACTCTCCATTGTACACAGTTGTGTGATCACCTGAGTATATGACAGCGTTCCTGAGTGAATGCTTATGCAATTTACCTTCTGATTCATGTTTAGGCAACAGATTATTAGCCTATATTTTAGTGATATCTGCACTCTGATTTAACATGTGACTACAACTGATATGTGTGTAAATGCATACATCATATAAAGTTCATTCGCAAGAGAGCAATGATCAGTTGTGTCCTGTTAAGTGAACAGGTTTACTACTATGAAATGTGCAGAATGATTTTAGACTCCAAGCTTTGGCTGTGATGCTTTAAAGAATAAAATGTGAATTAACATTTCATATGTGCTTTGATTTATCTTGTTAAGGTGCTTTGTATCAAAATACCTCCCTCGGGTCTGGTGGATTTCTGAAACTTTTTCATTCAACTATCCAGACTTGACAGTCCATCCAGAAAGTTTAGCAGTCTGCTTGTGCTTGGTCAACTCTGCTGATTCTAAACTATTCAAAAGAATACTTACCGTAGATAGCCAAGGGGACTAAGACTTTGCAGAAAAGACCATAGGTGCAAAGAAAGTAGCATCTGCTGTTGTTTTAACAAAGCAAGCTTAGGCCACTAAGTCTTACATTTAGTAATCTAACCAAGTCCTGTTGCTTACTGAAGGCTAGCTGCATTTGTTCTAATAAAGGCGTTATTTATATTATTGGGATGGAGTTCTGATATTCACTAACGTTTGCACTGGGTCAATAGTAGCACTTATGGGATAGTGCTTATGGCAGAATATAGTCATTGGCTTTCTTTGAAAAAAGGGATGTCAGTTTAGTTTCCTTCAAAGCAATTTTACTTCTATAATCCCTTTTCTTTTTGTGGAAAAATATTTCATGAGTCAACCAACTATGGGCTGTAAGCTGGGACAGAACAACCAGGGCCCTTAAAAATGCTCCAGTTGACATTACAAACTTAGTCTCTTAAGACAGAAGTATTTCTTGCCATGGGTCAAGACATTAGACTCTCCAAACGTTGGAAAGTTTATAGCATGAAATTATGTGGCTTTCTCTCTCATTTTACTTTCAGGTTGCGGCATTGAATAACCAAGAAGAATTGGTTGCATTATTGTTAGAGAGGGGAGCAGATCCTGATGTTAAAAATGAGGTAATAAGAATCATAGAACTTTTTAGATATAAAAATACTATAGAGTATTTTAAAAAAAACAAATTGAACATGTTTTTCTTTTTTTGGGGGGCGGTATCTTTTTCAGTTTGGCAAAGGTGCTCTGGAAATGGCTAGAGGATTAAACAGACAGGTATGCCTCCTTTTACCTTGAACTCATCTGTGGATTTTTAGTTTATTAGCATTCATTCTTATATCACTTCACATTATTGTTTCATCCCTTTTTTTCTTTCAGAGTGTAGCTTCAGTAATCGAAGATAAAAAAAGGAAAATGAGTAGTATGGCCAGTCTTGCTCCATCTGCCAGTACGCAGCTGTCTGAGGCAACTGAATGAAATCCGAATCTTTCCTGCTAGGAAGATGGTGAGACTGTATTGATTCAATTCTGGTTGTTTCCCTTTTTCCTGTTTGGTTGTTACACATTCTTGGACACCTTGATTAAATGCTAGCTTTGCTTCTTATTCAATATTTTCTTTTGCGTTTATATTCACCTGCATTACTAAGAAATTTTATTTTCTCACTACAATCCGTTTAACAGTGATTCAGATATATTTTTTTTGCTCTTCTGTTCTTTGCTGTTGTGCAGCTATTCAATTTCCCCCCTCTTTAATGTATTGTTCATCGAAACTAAAATTACAAAAGCTGTGTGAAACTGTGGCATGATAACACAATGAAAAGCGCAATGTCTGGACACCCTCCCCCCACTAACATCAAATGAATGATTGTCACAATACTATAAGAGCTATTACTGACACCAAGAGCCAAATGAGGTATTATTTATATAATTCCTCCCCCCCCCCCCCAAATAAGCTGCCATGGTATGAGAGTGTTTTAACTCTTTGCTCTAATGGTCCTTATTGTCACTAGTGAGCGTGTTCCTTTCACTGTGAACAGCAGGCGGAGGAAATTCTAACTGGAACCATGGGAAGGGCAAATGTTTAAAGCCCTCATGTCACCATGCCAGCAATCCAGTCTCTTCCCCTTGCAATCCCAATACTGGCTAAAAGTAAAGCATACAAGAACAAGCTACATGACAGGTTTCATTGTCTGATTTGACTCAGGTGTATTCTAGGTGTTCTGATGCGGTTCAGGAGTCCAAGGTAACTGGCTTTTTTTACAGCAGAAGTAATATGAGGAAATAATTTGGTTAGTAGTGAAGGGGCCATTGAGTTCCAACCCTAAAAATGACCCTGAAGGGATGGCTTGCAGTTACAAAACTCCAGGCAACTGGCACAGAATTGTTCCAGAAGGAGAACACAGTTTTCAAGTTGCGGTCCCATGCGCACTTTCATGACAATAAATTTCATTGAATATAGTGGAACTTACATCTGAGAACATATGCATTGGATTACTCTGTTAGGCTACAATCCAATGATAACGTACCTGCCAGTAATTTCCCTTGTTCTAAATGAGTTTCATATAGGAGCAGATATGCTTTTGATCATATTGTAAACAAGTGATTATAAAATCAAGCTACTGATGCAAACTGGTTGCCAACTATGAGAGGTGTGAAATTGATCTTACACCTTCATATGTTATTGTTATTGTTTATTATATTTCTTGGATGCTTTTACGCCCTCCCCCATCTGTAGTCATCTTACAGATAAAATATGCAAAATTTAGAATAAAAATAATTTATAATGCAAAATAGCACTTCTTCCTAAGAACAAATTCTAGGGATAGTCAGTTGGTGAAAATTGACCAGTCCCATCCTCTCAAATACCAGGGAGTATCTGAGCCTCAGTTGTACTTGTAGAGCTTTCAACAGTTGCATTTAGTCCGCAAGTGACAAGACTATGAGCAACAAGAAGTATACAGATTGGGGAAAAACTGGTCAAAGTTTTGCAGGGAGGGAAAATGTGCGACCCAAATTTTCTTTTATTCAGAAGTAGGTGAAAAATGCAAATGTACAGGATAGTACTTGTAGCACTTTCCTTATGCTTACTGATCCCTTGATCCATCCTCCTTATTGAAGGTATCATAAATCAGAAATTGAAAGTTACAATCAGTGGGCAAAATCCTGTTGTGTAAAGTAACTAGATCTGGCACCAAAGTAATTAATTTACATTATACTACATAATTAATTTGAGGCTTCCAGCCTCTACTTTTCAGGTTCCAAGGATTCTTAGTGCTTTCTTTTGCCCTGGAAAGACTTTGAGAGCCTTGTGGCAGTGAAACTAATAGTTATATCTTTATTTTATAAATTAAAATCCACTGTCAGGTCACCACCACCAGGATTGGGACCACTGGCAGCAATCTGGTGGTGATTTTTGGCCCTTTCTATTCTGAGGCACCCAAATTTCAATGATCTCTAATACACCTTGCCATGCTCTTTTATTGGGCTTTCTTAGAGATGTGGGATTTTGCAATTCTTTCCTAAGCTGATTTGCTTTTTATTTGTTGGGCCATTCATTCAATATATCTCCAGAAGGCAGCATTTCATTTATTTTTTAACCCCCCTAGACCTTTTCCTCTTCATAGGTTGTCCATGGATTGACTTATTAGATTCCCATGGGTTTCAGTATCATTCATACACCAATTATACCTAGCTCTATCAACACCAAGTCTTTCCTCTAGCAATCAAGCCCATATTTCAAATGGTTTGTCCAATATTTCAGCTCGGATATTTTATCATTGTGTGACACTTAATTTGGTGTTTAAGACTACGTTGTTTATTTTAATTCGCAAGCAGCTGTCTTTTTACACACATTTCCAGTAACTATTGATAATATTATCCACTCTGTGGAGCAGGTATGCAGGTTTCATTTTATTTTTGATTCATCTCTTTCTTTGCTTCCCTATATACAGGCTAATGTTAAGATTTGCCTTTCCCCCCCTTTTATAATACTGCTAGAATTCATCCTTTATTTCTTCGGCTAATACTTTAGTTCATGCCTTAGTTGCTTCTCATTTAGTCTGTTGTAATCTTTTGGTTGGTATTCCACAAGCTCATATTAATCCCCTTGGTTCTATTCAAAACTTGGTTGCTAAGATCACTTTTTTTGGCTCACTGTTCATGTAACTCCAATTCTGAAGTCCCTTCACTAGCTTCCTGTCAATTCCAGGATTCAGTACAAGCTTCCTTGTCTTGCTTTCAAAGTCCTTTGTGTTCTGTCTCCTTCCAGTCTTTTGACCATCTGTTCCCTCCATTCTTCCAATTTTATACAGTACTTCTTCCTTGTCTGAAGATTACGTGGTCTTTTATGCACCTTCCCACCTTCTTCCGTGCAGTTTCATATGTGTGGAGCTATTATCCAGAACATGTGAGGTATCCCCTCATTTAGTCTGTTCAAATAACTCTTAAAAATCCTCACTTCTTTTGTGTATTTTTAAGTACTGTATTCTATTTAGTTTTTTTAATCATGTGAAGTTCTTAATATTTATTTAAATTATTCATTTTTAATTACTTGCTCATTTGTTATATACCATTTCTTGGTCCTTCTACTCCTATTTGCTGTTTTGTGTTTTAAATTGTATGTCCCTTAGGGAAGAATTTTATTTTCATCTTCTGTACAGAGGAATGTATTTTGAGGATGCTGTGTAAATAAATGATGATGATGATGCTTTTACTGATTCTTTGAGTTACTCTGCAGAAGACTAACAATTGGCTATAGTCCACTGTCTACAGGAATAATATAATTTGGTTAATTCAGGCCACCATTTTTGAGACATTTTAAAACAGGAGTTTGAGATTTAAACAAACTGTAACTATGAAGTTAGTCTGTAAAAATGCCTTATCTACCACAGTATGAGCTGATATTGTTAGAGAAGGGTCCAGAATTTCATTTGATGGATGAAACTGTTTTGTCTAAAAATTAACTTCACAGAGTTTAGAGTCTATTAACCTTGGTTTTGTATGACCCAATAGCTATTCTTGCATATCATTTAGAAGACATTCTTGCAGATGATAGATGTTAAGAACTGAACTAATCATTGCAATCAAAACAGTATGCATTTATTTATTTATTATGATCAGGTGACCAGCTCATAAAACATATTTATGGTTAAAATATACAAAATGCAGTTTAAAAATATGCAACCAATTCATAAAACATATTATATGGCTAAAATATACAAAATGCAGTTTAAAAATCAAAACAGTTACAGCTTGCTTCTGTCTACAAATATCCCATTTAAATGGTTTAGGAGAGACAGCAGCAATGATGAAATTGAGCGACTGTGTTAGAATGACGCCATCAGGCATTATTTTCAAATGTAGTTGTCTATTTATTGTACATAATAGAGAGACTGCAAAACAGTTCAATTTCTTTAATAAACTATGTTTATGAATTCAATGCCTTGCAACTAGTGGTAAGGTAAAGGTAAAGGTTCCCCTTGACAGTTTTTGTCCAGTCATGGCAGGTGAAAGAGTGATTGGGCGGGCGGGGGGGAAGTAAGTGGCAGAAGAGCGATTGGTTGGGCAAGTGAACAAGGAGGGCAATCAGGCAGGTGAAAGGGCGATCAGGCTGTGCTGGGTGAGCGATCGGGCAGGCACTGGCTTTTTCTGCAAGCACAGTGTTACTTATTTTAATTTCTGCTATCTAGTATAGCGCTGTATTAGATAGCAAGAATGTTTAAAAAGTAAATTCACATATGCATAACCGATTCCAATGAATTGATTGCACATCTACACCAAAATAAACAGAGCTCTGGCAGAGGAGCAGAAAAACTTACTCCTTTGGCATAGTACTCCAAGCGCACATGTGCCTCATGTGTACACTAACATGTAAATCTTTTTAAAAAGCTGAACCCAGTACAACAGTGGGTTTTATTGTCAGTGGGCCTGAGCCCCAAATCAGTTTTTTGTCTTCTCACAGCAGAGATATTCATCATTTCTTGTCTCTTGGTTTGAACAGTTTGCTTCCTGGCACTGAAGTAGTGTGCTTATTTTAATGGATTTTTAGAGTGGTAAAAAGCTAATACTAGATGTCAAGGTGACCTTTCTAAGTTCCATAAGGCTTTCCAATTTTATTGTGAACCTGACAGTCAACAGAAACTTAAGTATATAGAATAAGCCATTTGCTCAAATCCTAACCAAAACAATATACTGTATCTTGCCATGTAGGATTATAATTCTATCTCTTCCCATGATAGTAATATACAGTGATGTTTTCTGCAAATCATATTCTACTGTGAAGAGTCATTCTGACCCACATCCCTGTCATATGCCTTTTCTAACAGAATGGGCCTCTCACATAATGCTGGCACATACAGTCAATGTGATATCAACTCCAGATCTAGCCAACGGGCAAATTAAATAATGTAGCAGGGCAGTTTGACTTGCATCATTTTGTCTTTTTTTCGAATATATTTGGAAACCATCTCTTTGTTAGAAGATAAAATAGCCAAGTATATATGGGCTTGAGAAATCATGATAGGATATTTTGTTGCATATCTTTTTATGACAGTTATGGAAACACTTCTAATTATGGAAATAGTTGTAAAATTTGGAAGTTGTTACAGAATTGCTATTGCTTCTACTTTTCAATAAGAACATGTATTTATTTAATTATTTAATTAATTTATTTATCTGATTTCTACCCTACCTTCCTCCCCATAAAGTATAACTTAATATTCTTCAGCCTCTGTAAATGGAATATGGTTCAGAAATATCACTACCCAAAATGCTTCCTTCAAAGTTTAACACTTGTGAATATTGCAGAGATAATAGAACTTTTCCCACTTCTCATAAAATAGGAACACAGAATAATCCAATTAAATGAAACTGTCAGTTGATTTAAATTGGATATCCTCACACAGAAAAATTGCTGCAGTGATGTCAATTGAATTGAAGTGCTAGTGCTACAGATTAGACACATTCATGTAGAAGTCTATCTCGATTAGCCATGAGACCTAAATGGGAGCTCCCAGGTCCAGAAATAGTGGCTACTGCCTTCATCTCCTGCTTGTGAGCTTTTTAGAAACTAATGAATCACCTTAGTTGTAAACAGAATAATATTGTAATATTGTAAGCCACCTAGAGTGGTCCTGAGGGACTAGATAGGCGGGATATAAATTAAAAAAATAAAATAAAAAATAAATAAATAAATAAAAAATAAAGAGTAGATACTTTGCATGAGTCAACAGGCCTTCTCTTAAATTCATATTTGGGCTTGTCTGTCTATCATCTAACATGCAAACTTCTCTAAGATTGCTTGTCTCATTTCAGTGACTACCCAGAATAATCAGCTTCCATAATAACATACAGTGGTCCAAACTACACATATTTCCATGACTTGCAGACTATTTAATTTATGTATGCAACTTGTCATTTTGAACGTTTCCTGTTTCCCAGACACAAAGAAATGACATGTTTTTTTTAAATCAGCAAAAATCTGCAGTTGAATCCTATGCAGATCCTATCCTAGATATCCTATCTATCCTTTAATCAGAAGTAATCCCCACACTGAATTTAATACGATATACTCCTCCTAGATAAATGTCTATAGAACTGCAATGTTAATGGAATTTCAAAAGGAAAATCTTTAGGGATTGTTAATTGGCATTAAATAATTTCCTGGTCGTTATGAATATATCTGGACACCAAATAACCAAATGTTTTTCCGGTTCAGTAGATTAGTGCATTTTCAGAATCATTTAATTAATTGCAGAAAAGAATACAGTACATAACTACAAATGTATTTACTGTTTATTTAATGTTGTGTGCTTAATACTAAATAGATTGTCCTGCTACTGAAACATGTTTACATTCTTTTTAACATATTACTGCAATTATCTTTACAAAAATGTGTACAAAAGTACAAAAGTTATACAGTGCATTATGTTTAAAATTTTAGCAAACTGAAGTTTAACTGAAAGCATTATTAAGGTATGGTTTATAAAGATTAATGTAATGGTATATTTAGCTGTAATATCCATTCATAATGTACTAAACGGTCTGTGATTAAGCATCTATTACTGCAGTCTCACACATTACATAGAAGAAACTTCCATTGATTTCAGCTAATGAGAATTAACCTCCATGAAAACATATCAAGAATTAGAGTATCAGCACTTCATCTTATCATATCAGTTGCTACCTTTATTGCAAACAAACAAACAAACAAAAACAATAGCACCTTTTGTTCACCAGAGTCAGTCCTAATGGCAGTTCACATTGCACTCCATATGTCCTGCTTCAAGATAAGGTAAGTCTGGACGATAAGGTGTGACACAGAAATAAGACAAATCTTTCAGGCTTAGGTAGAAGTGCTTGAAGGAACTGTTAGTTGCGTACACACTCAATTTTTTTCTGCTTTGTCTGGTTGCATTGTCTTGAGTATCAACCCTGTTTATTGGCTGAAATCCTGTTTGTAGAGTAAGCCAAATCATAATTTTCACTCCATTCCTCCCTGATAAACAAAACATCTCTGACATGGTAATTGGGGCTGTGCATACACCCTGGCTTGCTGTGTGTGTTCACCCAAGAATTGGAGCAGGGACGTTTTATTTACCAGGGAATAGTGGAGTGAAAGTTATGACTTGGCTTGCACAATAAACAGGACTGTAGCCTTTATGTTGGTACAATTATTCTTCAAGGATGTCTACATTGGGTTGAAATTTGAGAGGGATATCTTAATAGATGTATTTACAATTGTACAGCCCACATTTCCAGGGCAAGTTAGTTAAAAAGGATTTTTGTATTGATGTGTTAGTATATTTAAATTCCCTAGTCTAGCACAAAATAAGAATTCCGTTGTGGCCAGCATCATGTTACTTAATGCCTGCTAGCATAAGTCCAGTGGCAAAACTCTCAGTGGCACACTGTAGCTAGTTAAGATGGTGATTGTGTTTTTTGTTGCACACTAGTTACGCATGACTTGCATGCAACAAGAAATGCAAATACTAACTTCTTAATGGCAATTTGCTGCGGAAATTTACATCATTGGATGTAGGCTAGTGGAATTATTCAATTGGATTCTAGCCAATACCATTTTAGAAAAGTGCTAGTTACAGTAACTGCCAATAGAAAACAGTGCAGTGTGTAACAGATTCCTGATTAAACCTGCAAAATTAGATAGTATGAGATAATCTTGCCGATTGTTTTGCTCGCTGACGGTGTGATGGCAACTTAATTAGAAGCAAAAGAAATTCATGGGGAAAAAAGAATCCCTAATTATTCAGACGCTTGTTTCTTAGCTGCATTTCATGCAAGGATAAACTATTAGTTAAATTATTATTTCTGGGATCAGATACATAGAATTTTCAGTTTTGTTCTAGCAAATAGGTACTAAAAATAATGAGTAAAGAGGGATGTAAAAAAGAGGTACTGGAAATCTGCTCTTGTAAACATGATGCAGTGTTAGTACAGTAGTAATACTTAAGTACAACACTTTGCTTATATCTAGTGTTTAAAACATTCTGCATAAATTATTATAAAAAGTCCTTACAAGCCTGTTCACCGAACACGTTACTTAGGTATGCCTCCTCCACACTGACATTTGCACCAGTTATGCATCCTGCAGGCTGTATGGTAATTGGAAGGGTCTGTACATGGTTACAGATTTATGTAGAACTGTTCTACTTGGGTTGGATTCCTAATTGGTTTGGAGTAAGTGAAGCTGTTAGGCTACACTCATGAAGAAGGGTGTATGCACATGTGGGCAGCATCATTTGATAGTAATACTAAAGATACACCCAAAAGGGCTTATAACAATAGAGCACATCTTTCTGGGGACTTGAGTTGCACTCTTGCTGCCCCACATGTATTGTTTTCATAAGTAAGGGTATTTTCCTACATCCTTTATGACACTCCTATAATGCAAGTCATGATTCCTGTATTGCTGGCAGATGATTGAGGTTGAGAGGGGGGTGCCTTGCTTAAGGCCCACCAAGACGCTAATGATAGAGATGAAATAAGATTTGGAGTTCAGGATCTAAATCACTATACTGTAACACTACACTGAAACACCAATCAACTTCAGACATCTCTGTAGAAACAGATTAATTATCATGCCGGTCACCTTCCACAGCAATGAAAATGAAGACTGCAAACAAAATCTGTTAGAGGTAGATTAAGATCAATGGAAGTTTCACCTTGAGGTCTGGAGAGAAACCCAGCTCACAAGTAAAAGAGGGTTTGGTCCAGCTCATGTTATGCAATGGCCTATTAATGATTCAAAGTAGTCACATTTCTACAACGTATCATAATAGGAACAGTCACCAAAAATCATTGGCTGCATGCCAACATGAACCACTGATCTAAGTGGAATGTGAGAATAGATATACTTAGGCATAAGCATTAGGTTTCTTTCAACTCAGTATACTGACTCTCTAGGAACAATATATTTTATAATTTTGTTGTGGATTCTGGAACATATGGAAAATGTGTCAACAGATGGGAAAAGATGTCTGGAATCTCTTGTACAGTTACATGGATGTTATAACTTTTGGAAGCAAATTTCCAGAACTCTCTGTAGACGTTTATCTGCTGCATACTGAATCACATGACTCAGTGGGAAACCTATAATGTCTAGGAGATTTCTTAATTTACAGCAACTGTGTATGCGTACAATAGGATTTCAGCCCTAGTGTCTGAAGAAGTGAACATTGATCCATGAAAGCTCAAAGGGCCACAATATTTTGCCTTTTCTCTCTCCTCTTTTTTTTTCTTTTTTAATTTTGCCAACACACTTAGACAGACTAATACAGGTACTTCTTTGGAAATTATTTATGGAGCCATTCTGGAATTTAACTACTGGTTTATCTCCCATTTAATTTATATTTACAAATGACAGTTAGTGATTACCTGGACAATTCCAGGCAGTAGTCTCCACACACTAGCAATTAGAAAGTAGTATGCAGCAGTTCTGTATTCTTAAAATGGATTTTCCATAGAATGCAAACAGGCAGAAGAGACAGCAAAACCAAAGAAGGGTTGTGAGAGAAGAATGTCATCAACTAAAGCACCCATAAAATTCACTAAATGATGCAGAGTGGTGGTGTGATAAAAGCCTACTCTGAAAGGCCTCCTGGGGAGGATTTATCAATAAAACTTACAGAATGCTTCTCACTGGATGGTCATTTGTTCTCCCTGAGCTTCATCTTTCCATCTTAACAGTGTGAGAAACCAATATTTGGAGGAGACAACTGAGCTTTTTGGCTGGCACTGCAACATGTGTACATACCTGTATCCCTTTGAAGCACACACCTTCAGTATCACTCTCAGTTATTTTTACATCTACATCTGGATTTTTCTCCTAAAATGTGGAAAGAAGATCTGTGGGAAAATTACGTGGTTTAAAGCTTTTTAACACCGGCAGATTATCCTCCTATGAATCAAGAACTGCATATCAGATAGATAATTAGGCTCCGCAAAAACCACTGAGTTTGTGAGCTTACTTCTGCTCATTTGCTTGTAACGGAATGTCAGTCTGCATAACCTTTTTGAAAACCTAAAATTAGTTAATATGTGATAAACTCTCCATTGATGTCAGAGTTGTTTCCAAGGTGGTGCAAATTTCAGGCACACATAACTGCAGTTTTTGTGTCACGACACTTAGAAAATATATTAAGTTTTTTTCATGTTCCTTCACCTCTCTGGCTTCACAAGGGACTTCCTTTGCTGCCACCACACTAAGAAATTTAGCACCATTTCCCACACTACAAAAGTCTGCAAGGAAGCTGACAGATACAAAAATAACCAGAAAAAGCAAGCTCCCATGAAATCAAGGTACAACCTAATATTTGCCAAAGGCTAGTAAGCAGAAGTATTTGCATTCAGGTTTAGCGTAATCTTGTATACTTAAAAGGTACTAAATTACAATCTTTGGTAAAGTTTCTGCTGTAACTTCTTCTCTTTCAAAGATAACACTGCTTGTGTGTAGGGGCTGATTCATGTATTCAAATCTTTTGTACTTCTCTTGGGAAACACGGTTCGCCCTCATCCAATTCTCATCATGTTTATGCTAGAATGGGGGTGCAGATGAGCTTTAACAGAATACACCTAAAACATTGAGAGGAGGTCTCTCAAAAAGGAACTGCAGTTGCCATTTCTTAAGCCCTGCTTGTCTGTGCTGACCATAGCAGCTGTTTCCATTGTCTGCAATGACAGATAATGTTATTATGCCAGTTTTTCAGTGCACTGATGATAGACCCCTATTTGTAAAATGCAAATGAATTAACATGTTTTGTTAAAAGGAATGGGAGAGATATTTTATTATTGGTAATTTTACTAAATTCTCTAGTAATTTTTCCTGAGCTGGTTGTGTTTATTTTGTGTTTGTATTGTTTCTCTCTGATATATGTTTGAGAAATAAAATCTGACTGGTTGCAATTTGATTATAATGCACATTTGGAAGTACGGGATTGTTGAAGTGCTGATCAAAGACTCATTTAATATGTGTAACTTTACTTCTATGTATGGCTTCACTCCTGAAACAATGGCACAACAGGGAGGGTTACCAGCAGGCCACAGTAACAATCCCCCAGCAACAGAAAGAATGTGCAGCTTAATTGAAATATGCCTCTACATAACCATTGTACAGTACCAATCAAAAGTGGATTGAATGGAAATCCCAATTGTGATAATGCATTTGATCTCTACCTGTCTGACTTCTGTGCATCTAGTGAGACCCAAGCATGAGTAGTTTGGATGGATTTTCTTCTTAAATGAAGATTATATTTCTTAAGTAGTATTATTTTAGTGCATTTATAATTTTTTTAAAAAATATGATACAATACAAAAGGGAACTGTGTTGGTTCTTGACAGTGAGATTAAATGCAAATTGCCAAAAGAAAGAATGGAGTTTGCAGAGCCTGTTGTCTTTTTAAGGAAATCATTTCCAAAGACCCCTGCTAAATGAAATACAATGTGAAAGCTACTTTAATAATCAAGCAGGGATCTCTTGTGAATGGAAGTCAAATAGAATGAAGATACATGGTGTGATTACATAGGATGCTCTTAGAAAAACAACAAGCTCCACATCATGAATGGAAAGTGATTTTTAAAATCTCAACAGCACCTGCCTTTCATTTCTATTGAAATGTCAAATCCCAACTAGAATTTTTTTAGTAGTGCTGTCATCAGTAAATCTCAATTAGTATAAATATATTAACACATTCCATAACACCTTATAAATTAAAGTATGAGTAATCACATAGTAACATACGCAAGCATCAGGAACCAAAATGTTTCTAAAAAGAAATACCTTTTTTCTTTATTGGTTGTTTGTGATAGGGATACATTTATTTGGTTTATTCATTCACACGAGTGCTATGGTTGCCTAGATACAGGGCATAAAAACTGGGAAAGTTAAATTACTTACTGGAAGAAGACCAAAGGTCTTCCAATTCTATTACTGAGACTGAAGAAGTACAGGCTAGTGACTTTTTAGGTATTAGGACACTGGCTGTGTAGACAACGGTGATGACTAAAAGATCTGCAATCTGGAAACAATTTTATATAGCATAGAACAAATAATTAGCAAAACATGATGACAGAAAGAAAGAGCTACATAAATCTGTTTTCTTCACCAAGAGTGGAATTGGTTCAGTACTGATAAAAAGGTGAAAGAAGAAAAGAAATAAAGCTAATTTTAATGAGCAATTATGAGAGGGTTTCCCCCCCCCATAAAGATACTGAACTGGATTGGAAAGGGAACCTATCTTAGGTTCTTCTACTCTGTCTCAGCTGTCCTGCCCCACCTCCCCATATTTATAGGCCAGATGCTCATTCCTACTAATAATGAAATCTAGTCTTGGGAGCTACTTTGCCTGCTTAGAGAGGAAGAAGGAGACCTTAGATATTTCTCATCTACAGGCTCACTCAACAGCTACAGGATCTAATTTAAAGAAGGTACCTGGTAAATCAAGACTCCAGTTTTATTTGGAATTACAGTATAGTGACTTAAATGGATCTCGGGCATGGGAAAGTTCTCTGTCTAAGAAATCTAAGAGATTTGAGCAGATAGTGCTACTATAATGGATCAGTAACCTAACATGAAATTTGGCACTTCCATATAGGAAGCAACCTTATGCTGAATGTGTATGCAGATGTCATTGAGGCTTTAATTCTTATTGGCCTGCATGACCAATGGTTAGGGATGGAGTGAGTCAACAACATCTAGAGAGGGCACAGGTTCTCAGTCACTGTTCAGGTCTTAAGTAGGGTGCTTTCTTCTCCATTATTTAGAAATGAAAATACCCGCAACATTATGCATGCAATATATTTTCTCCAAAGCTGATCTTGCCAGCTTTAGGATGATCTTGTCAAGTTTTATTTGCTAAGAACTAGGCAGGATATTCATACATGTTCATATAACTAGAATACGGAAATAAAAATAATATTTCATCATAGCAGGTAGCCATTTAAATGAGAGACACTGATATCTTTGACAAACATAGTTTCAGACCTGGATCCAGTTGCTGAAGCAATAAGACTGAAGCATTGACTTATCATTGAGCAATTTATTTTAAGGGGTCTGCCTTAGTTTGGCCTATCAGTTGAATGTGGGATATGGACTGCAATACTTCAGGTTAGGGAAATGGCCTGAAGTGGTTCTGCTTTTACTGAATCTTTTTTAAGCGCCCATTTGAAGATGGATGACTGGTGTAAATATTGGTGTGTGTGTGCATGCATGCGTGTGTGCCTGGTACAGGCCTAATAGAGAGGCTAACTTAATGATGATCATACTGTGTGGCCATAGGATCAACTGCACCACTGGCTACAGAAATGAGTTTTAGATTGTATAGCCTGAAAGTAATTCTCAAAGCATCTTTTCTTAAAAAAGTAAAAAGCATGAAACATGCATTAACATGGAAATGATGTACCAAGTCTGACAACAATCAGGTTAAAATGGCCTTGTACCGTTTCCCTGAAAATAAGACCTAAGCTGAAAATAAGACCTAGTATGATTTTTCAGGATGCTCGTAATATAAGCCCTACCCCCCAAAATAAGCCTTAGTTAAGTGAAGCCACACCCTCCACCATTGTGCAGCAATGTATTTGAATAAATGTAGATTGTTGTGCATGAAAAAAATAAAACATCCCCTGAAAATAAGCCCTACAGCGGTTTTTGGAGCAAAAATTAATATAAGACCCTGTCTTATTTTTGGGGAAACACGGTAAGTATACAGTATTTTTCATGTCATTAAGAAAAAGTTTTGAAAGCTATACACTCTCTTGAAATACAGGCTTTTAAGATTACAGTACAATGAAACATGATGCACAGCTTTGAGCAGATACAGCATTTCATTATAGTACGGGGGGAAATGGATTGTGTCAGTGTAATCTGGTTGAAGATTTATCTAAATCAGTGGGACTCTGGCTTTGAATCAGATGATTGATTGATGAAAATAAGTACAAGAGCTGAAATCAATCCTTCTGTGTTTAACTTTGGAATCTGTTGCTGTCACCTACAAGGTCATGTGTCAGAAACTGGATATTCGAGGCTACCTTTCTTATCAAAAGAAGAGTGCCAATTTGGGGATATTTGAGCCTCAAAAAGAAAGGTTACTTACCTGTAACGATGGTTCTTCAAGTGGTCATTCTGTGAATTCACACAAAGGGTTAATACCAGCGCCAGCGTTGGGCCTCTCGGAACATTTTCTAGCTGCAAGAGAAAAGTAACAATGTTTAGGACTACCCCTACTGCGCACGCCCAGCCTAACCGTCCCTCAGTTCCATTTGTCCGCCATAGGCCCTCGAGTCATAGAGATGCCAGTGACAGACAGACAGAGGGGAGGCCGGGCGGGATTGTGTGAATTCACAGAATGACCACTTGAAGAACCATCGTTACAGGTAAGTAACCTTTCTTCATCGTGGTCTTCTGTGAATGCACACAAAGGGTGATTAGCACGCTTACTAACCGGATGGTGGGCTGTCACTGAAGAGCCGATGCTAGCACTGCCCTCCCGAATCTGGTCTCCTCTTTTGCCCTCACGTCCAATCTGTAGTGGGTTATGAAGGTAGAGGCATTGGACCATGTAGCGGACCGGCAGATGTCGGGCAGGTCAACGCCACGGAGTAAGGCAGTCGATGAGGCAACAGCCCGGGTGGAATGGGCTTTAAGTCCTTGTGGAGGATCTCTGTGGTTGAGCTCGTAGGCGAGGGCGATGGTCGATACGAGCCACCGAGAGAGCGTGGACGGCGAGGCCGGGCAGCCCTTCTTTGGGCCAAAGTAACAAAGAAAGAGTCTGTTGGCCAGGCGAAAGTCCTTGGTCCTGGACACATAAAAAGCTAAGGATCGTCGAACATCAAGCATGTGGAGCATGCGTTCAACGTCAGTAGTCGGAGACGGAAACAAAGTTGGCAGAATAAGTGGCTGATTGACGTGGAAGTCGGAGACCACCTTCGGAAGAAAAGAGACGTCCAGGTAAAGCATAACCTTGTCCTTAAAGAATTGGAGAAAAGGTTGGTCATGACGGAGAGCTGCCAACTCGCTAGCTCGACGGGCAGAGGTGATAGCCACTAGGAATAGCGTTTTTAAAGAAAGCATCTTGAGGTCACAGGTAGCCATGGGTTCAAATGGGGGTCTGGATAGGGCATGCAGAACCAAGTGTAGGGACCACTGAGGGAGTGGAGGACGAACGGGAGGTCGGAGGTTAGAGAGACCCCTCAAAAACATCCTGACAGTGGGGTGGGAGAAAAAGCGGGAAGAGGGAGAAGCTCTGGGCTGGAAGAAGACAACCGCAGCCAGGTACACCTTGATAGTAGAGATAGACAGGTGGAAATCGAACAGGTAACGGAGATACTGCAGAAGCGTAGAAAGAGACACAGGGGAGGAGGCGAGATCCCTCTGCTGGGTAAATTTCAGAAAGCTTTTCCACTTGTAGGCATACAAGCGAGACGTGGAGGGCTTGATGGCGTTGGTCAAGACCTCCTGAATTTCTGGACGATCCTCCACGCCGTCAGATGGAGCGTGTCGAGGTCGGGGTGAAGGACTTTGCCTGCTTCCTGGGTCAGCAGGTCCGGCCACAACGGAAGGGTTACTGAGTCCACAGCCATGCTGACTAGAGTGGGGAACCACACTTGGCGAGGCCAAAAAGGTGCAATGAAAATGGCCGGAGTCATTGAACGTCGGAGTTTGATCAGGGATCTCTGTATCAACGGAATCGGTGGAAATATGTACAAGAGACCCTGGTTCCATGGGATCATGAATGCGTCGCCGAGCGAGTGGCGACCGAGACCTGCCCGGGACGCATACTGGGAGCATTTCGCGTTGTGAGGGGATGCGAACAAGTCCAGCACTGGGGTCCCCCATTGGCGGCAAAGGTCCTGGAAGACCAGAGGGTTCAACTCCCATTCGTGTGTCTGATGTTGAAGCCTGCTCAGAGTGTCCGCAACTGTGTTGTCCTCTGTGGCTACATGGATGGCCACTGGGTAGATATGATGACGGTAACACCATTCCCAAAGGAGGATGGAGAGATACAGGAGTGAATGAGAGCGGGTTCCGCCCTGCTTGTTGACATAGTGCATTGTGGTAGTGTTGTCCGTCACCAGCTGAACTCCGCGGCCGCGCAGCAGAGGAAGGAAGGACCTGAAGGCCTTGATAACTGCCAGCAGTTCCAGGTGATTGATGTGGAACATGGCTTCCTGTGGTGTCCAGAGGGCGTGAATGGTGTGACGCCCGCAGTGCGCCCCCCAGCCGGACGGACTGGCGTCCGTTGTGACTTGAACGGTGAGACGGAGTGGACGAAAGGGCCGGCCAACCGTGAGATGGGGTGTGTACATCCACCACTGGAGCTGTCTGGTGAGCTCCGGGGTGACACGAAGGCGCTTCCTTTGGCTGTCCATCATAGGGTCGAAAAGGGTGAGGAACCATGATTGGAGCGACCGGAGTTTGAGGCGAGCGTGAGCTAGCGCCGGTGTTGTAGAAGACATCAGGCCGAGGAGGTGTTGGGCGTGATGGGCTGTCACCCGAGCACTGGGAAGAAATTTCCTGATGGCTCGTTGAATCTTGTGTATCCTCTCTGGGGGGAGAAAGACTCGACCTTTTACAGCGTCCAAACAGACCCCTATGTATTGAACTGTTTTGGAGGGAATGAGTTGAGACTTCTGTTTGTTGACAGTGAGACCGAGATTGGAGAGGAGATACAGGATGAATTTTGTGTCTTTCAGGGATTGCCTTCGTGAGGTGGAGACTACGAGCCAATCGTCCAGGTAAGGGTAAACGTGAATGCCCCTGAGACGAAGGTAAGCTGCCACTGGAGCCATGACCTTGGTGAAGGTCCGGGGAGCTGTGGACAGACCGAATGGCAGGGCCTGGAATTCGTAGATTGTGTCCTGAAAGATGAACCGAAGGAACTTGCGGTGGTCGGGGTGGATAGTGACGTGAAAGTATGCGTCCTTTAGATCTATGAGGACGAACCAGTTGTTCTTTTTCAGCAGGTGCATGATGGACTCTAAGGTGAGCATCCGAAAACGTCTGGGTCGCAGGTAAGTGTTTAGGAGTCTTAGATCGAGGATGGGCCTTATGCCTCCTCCGCTTTTTGAGACAGCGAAGTAGCGGGAGTAAAACCCGCATTGTATGTCGCGGGGTGGTACTGTAGAGATGGCATCCTTTTCCAAGAGAGATGATATTTCTTCCTCTAGCGAGGAGTCGAAGGGAGAATGATTTATGAAACCTAGCGGAGGAGATCTTATAAACTCCAGCTGGTAACCGTGCTGAATAATTTTTAGAGCCCAAGTGTCGGTTGTGATGATAGACCAGTTGTGAAGAAACGGTTGAAGACGGGTGGTAGGCGGCGAATGGGTGAAAATGGGGGGCCGAAAGTCAAAGATACTGTTTTTGTTTCCTGCCAGGTGGCTTAAAGGGTTGGCGACGATGGGGTGGACGAGGCCGGTATCTCTGATAGCCCTGGACAGAAGAAGAGGACTGGCCAGAGCGCTGCTGAGGTAGGTGTTTGTAAGGACGGTACTGTTGAGAAGATTGATACTGTCCATAAGATTTACGCCATTGGGGGCGTCGCTGTCTAGATTGAGTCTGAACAGAATAGGACTTGGCAGTCCTCTTAGCCTTGTGAAGGTCCTCTAAATGGGAGTCAGTCTTTTCGTTGAACAGCCCGGTAGCGTCGAAGGCGAGGCTCTCAACCTTTGACTTGACGTCCTCCATTATGTCTGCAGAACGGAGCCAAGCGTGGCGCCGGATAGAGATGGCAGACATGAGAACTCTGGCAGAGACCTCTGCTGCATGTCTGATGGAAAGGCGTTCATACTTGGATACCGTCTGAGCTTCCTCGTATGAGTTAAGGAAAGCTTGCCGGGTGTCTTCAGGTATCATTTTTAGCCCTGGCAAAAGCTTGAGCCATAGTTGTTTGTGATAAGCCCCTAGAACAGTCTGATAGTTTATGATCCGAAGTAGCAAGGTGACAAGGGAGTAGATTTTCCGCCCAATGATTTCCAGCTTCTTACCCTCCTTGTCAACCGGAGTAACGTGGGCCTTGGCCGACGGCCTTGAACAGCTTGTTTCCACAATGAGTGAGTTTGGAATGGGGTGCTTGAGTAAAAAGTGAGTATCAGCCCCATGAATCTTGTAAAAGTGCTCTGTGCGACGAGGGACATTAGGTGTAGTCGCAGGCTGAGCCCAGAATTCTTTAACGGCCTCCATAACCACAGGTACAAAGGCTATACTGGGGGGAGCGGTACTGTCCTTCTTGATGTCCCCGAAGAACAAGTCCTCACCCGGAGGCGAAGGGAGATTCAGGTCCAGTTTCAAAGTCTTGGCAAGTCTGGACATCATCTGAGAATAGGAAGAAAAATCCTCAGATGGAGAAGGGGCGTGAGGATCACCTGTATCTGAAAGCACCAGATCACCCGGGGGTAAATCGTGCGGTGGCATGGGTGGGGGTTGTTCCTGATCGGAGTCAGAAGACTGCTCCGTGGACACCTCATCTGGATCAGAGGAGAAGACATCCCTCTTCTTTTTTGGAGGGGGTTTCTCGATGCCGACCGGCGCTGTCGGGGGTCGAATTGGAACCGCAGTCGGCGCCGAGGTGGAAGGAACCGGTTGCGGTGGAGGGGCAACGGGTATCGTGGGAGGTCGTTCCCCGGCTCGAATAGCTCGGCGTCGACGTCGAGGTCGGTTCGACTCCGAGGAAGAGGACAAGTAGATGTACCGGATCTTTTTGCGGTACCGGTCTCGAGATGCGGACGTCGAAGACGAAGAAAGAGACCTCGAACGGTCGCGTCGACGTCGATGGCGCTTACGACGCTTAGCGTGGTCTGAATCCGCCGAGCAAGAAGAAGAGGAACGACGTCGATGCTTGCTACGACGTCGATGGGAGCGGCGCTTCTTCTTAGAGCGTTTGCGCTTAGAGGATTTCGAGTCCGAACGATGGGAAGAGTCGGACTGAGTGGAAGCTCGATGTCTCTTCTTCGACCGTTTCCGTCGAGGAGACTTCGACCTCGAGCGGCCGGAGGAAGGGGACCGACTCGGGGAGCGATGCTTCTCCGTGCGAGCACGCTTGCCTCGAGGAGATTTCGACCTGGAACGCACAGGAGATCGAGGTACCTTCTCTCGAGGAGATCTCGAGTCCGAGTGCACGGACGAGATCGACACGGGAGGCGACCCCTGGCCCGCAGGAAAAGGGCTATGTGGGGCGGAAGCGAGACCAGTAGTGACACCAACTAACTGGCTCGGCGTCGGGGAAGACATTCCCGATGGCGGCACGACCTCAGTACGTCGAACCGGAGGAGGAGCGGGTGCCTCGGACGAGGCCTCGAAGCGTCTCGACAACTCCTCGAGAATCGGTGATGGAATGGAACCCGAACTCGGAGAAAGCCGAATGGATGTCATTTTAAGCTGGGCGGCCGCCTTCGCTTTGGATGACTTCGACGGCTTAGTTTTCGGAGCCGGAGGCTCGGGATTCGAAGCAGGAGCGGCCGATTTCGACGACGCGGATTTCTTCGACATTTTGGAAACTTTAGAGACGACCGACTGAACAGGAGCTGCTCGAGAAGTGGAAGCCATTTCCCCCTCCGAGGGCGCCGTGGAAGACAACGTTGACTCCCACAGATGAAGTTTAAGGCGCTGTTGGCGAGCCTTAAGAGCGGCCTTAGTGAAGGCTTTGCAGTGTGGGCAAGTTTTGGGATTGTGTGATTCCCCCAAACAATACAGGCAAGTATCGTGGCCGTCCTGGTGGGGAATCTTGCGGTCGCACACCACACACCTGCTGAACGGCCCGGAAGGGGACATAGGGCAGTAAGCAAACCGAAACGACAAGTCCAAGGATAAGGCAGAGCAGTCCGAAATCAGTCCGAGTAAAGCCAAGAAAATACACCGAGTCGTCAAGTTGAAGGGAAAAAGCGCTAGGGTAGTCCGTGAGCGAAGCTTAGGTCAAAAGCCAAAAATCAGATAGATCGCAATAAACGCAGCTAAGACGAGAGGCTCCAAACCGCTAGGCGGAAAAATGGAACTGAGGGACGGTTAGGCTGGGCGTGCGCAGTAGGGGTAGTCCTAAACATTGTTACTTTTCTCTTGCAGCTAGAAAATGTTCCGAGAGGCCCAACGCTGGCGCTGGTATTAACCCTTTGTGTGCATTCACAGAAGACCACGATGAAGAAATATGTTTAATGCTTAAAAAGAAAGGACAGCTCTGCAGCAGCATGGTGAACATAGATGATATAAGTAGGTGCCCGATGCCTTCTGTATACATCACATGTGTGTATTATTTCTCTGCAACAGCTGCTGTCTTACCTTCACCAATTCCCTCTTGGTAAATAGTTGGTTACCATGAAATCTCCTATAAACATTGATTAAATAGGGGCTTTCAAACTACTCTGGAGTAAATCCGACAATTCTTGTATAGCAGCTGGTGAAGGGCTTAAAGGAAGTGATGTGCCGCAGAAGTGATAGCAACTGCCTCTCCCTTTCCCTGACTCTTGCAAGGGAAGTACAGCCATCAGGTTCTGCACCTTGCTGTCAACAGCTTCTGCTGACATTACTGTGTTTCTGAGGCTGAATACCCAGTAATTGCAGCTTCCCAAATTCTTGCACAATGGTCTGCAAATGGAGGTTCCCTTTCTCTGTTAGCAGTACAGATGTGGTTGTGAGGCACCACTGACACATGCTGTGATGTCTTTTCCTGAACCACCAGAAGGAATAGAGTAAAGCCCACCAACAGCAGTATTTTGCCATTAATCTACTCAGGGTATGCAACATTCCCATTTCTGGCAAGCGGTGATAGACAATTACATGTGGTAAATATGTATGTTGTTAGAGATGACTTCAACATTCAGTGGCTGAATTTCTATGCTGAAATATTTGTATGATGTTTGTTTCAACAGCTTAGCTCTGATAAATGTGTACAGTTACTTTTATTTGATTTTCACACAAGAATTCAACAGAATATCAATGGGCAACAGAACTGGCAATTGCAGTTTCCCCTTCCTTTAATGTTTATCCCAGAAAATTAAATTTTGCTGCCAGATTCCACTGATCAAGTATTGGCCTTTGGGAGTTTTGAAATACTTTTGAATTTCATCAGTACCGTATTCTGGAAGTTTCATTTCAGCCCCAGTAAGGATACTGGAAAGAACAGATATAAATTAAATGAATGTTGAAGAGTGTGCACAGCCTGTTGAAAAAACTGCAATGAAGGATGGTTCAAGAGTGCTTGAACGTTACAAAAATGGCTTCCTTCCTAGGAAAATTTAGTTGTGGTGAAATGATATCTACTACAGTGCTCTGCACTGTAATACATATTCAGCATAAATTAATAATTTACAAGTACCTGAGCAAGGACATGGACCACCTTCATACAGCATAGCACCAAAGGCAGTACTCAAAAGTTCTTAAAAATAACAGGATTTTCTACCTATAATTATAAAAATATTGATCTCCAACTAGAGCGGAAAATAGTGCAAACATCTGTCTTCACTTTTCTGGATAAAAATGGTCTTCCTTTTTCTCATTTCATGTTGGCAGCATTGCAGGGTCTAGGCACGTGAGGTGGATGTTTAGGTGCAGGCCTGTTTAATGAAAGATGGTTAAGGGCACAAAGATGTTAACAAACATTTTTAAGGTGCAAATATATTAATTGTGGAGCAACAGAAATGACAGCATCCTCTGTTACAAATATATTTTTTACAATTTTTGTCATACAAAGTGCTTTTGATTGCCCAATTTCCAAACCTAGATCCACTGGATTTTGGTGTGCATGCCAGTTGGCACAGCATGCAGAAAGCTGCCCCAGTAGGCTGCTGCCAGAAATTCTCTAATCAATATAAGATTAGAATCAATCAATATAGGATTAGAGATTCTCTGATCAATCAGATTCTCTAATCAATATATCCGACTCTTCAGTCAAAAGTATCAGCAATCCTCAATCTAGAATTTTGTTAACAAAAAGTAACAGACCATAGAAATCTGTACCCTTTTTAGTACAGTCAGACTGAAATCCAGTTGCTAGTCCCAATGGGAGGAGATCCATAGAATCAAAATGGCTGAATGGTAAGTAAACACATGTCAATTCCATTGATTTGATGGCTCTACTGTAGCCGGGGCTGGCAACTGACTTTAGATCCATGAATTCATCTTTAATGTTCTGATATTCCAGAAAATATTTAGGGTGTGATCGGATGGTTGCCAAAGTGCACACCTAATTGCACTGAAAGGGTACTTTTATGGGAGCAATCTCCCTTAAAGTAACCCTTCCGTCTGCCAGGGAATCACTCTAGCCGAGCCTCTAAAAATGGAAAAGCCCTACAACTGTCTTGGATCAGGTTGGAGTGCTTTTCCTCACAACTAGAACACTCCACAAGCTCTACAAATAGCAGTCTATTTCCCTGCGTGATCACACAGCTCGTTGTACTGTATGTGTAACTGAACATCCTTTATACATATTTTGCATGGCCAACTCTCAAGGCTGCATTCTATTATAAGACATGCTTTTTCCTAAAAATGCTTAGAACACACCCGTTACTCAAGATGCCACAATATTTATTATCATAACTTTTGTTAATAGCACAGACTATAAACCCTGGCACTCACCTTTTTTCAATCCAGTGAGAGCATTCACAGATGGAAGCCATTAGTGAATCATTCCTAAAAGGCAGTGCTCTTTGGTGTGCTATCAGCTAACTCCGTCCTCGCATTTAATGACACATCTATATGGCAAACCTTTGGTGAAATATATCTTGTACATCTTTCATGATATTTCTAAGTCAGACTTCAAAAATGCTTCTTAATGTGGCTCTCTCACAAACTCACTACAAGGGGATGCAATGGTTGCAGACTTACAGTATTTCTTACTTTATGGTGGTATTTTCTTAATACAAGTACCAGTTCATGAAAATTCATCCTTATTTAGAGGATTAAAATCATTTTGTGGGTAGAAAAGCTAAGTCCCACCCCATCAAAATACCCTGTTTCCCTGAAAATAAGACCTAACCTGAAAATAATCCTCAGTATCATTTTTCAGGATGCTCGTAATATAAGCCCTACCCCAAAAATAAGCCCCAGTTAAGTGAAACCCCACCCTCCACCATTGTGCAGGAACCAGAAGAAGATGACATGACTAAAATAAAACATCTCCTGAAAATAATATAAGATCCTGTCTTATTTTTTGGGGAAACAAGGTAGCTACCTTTAAGAAATATTCTTCAATATTTCAAGGGAAAAACATCTAATAATAGAAGTAAGTACACAACCAAACTAACCTGACAGGAGCAAGGTGAGGCACAGGTTTTGGAAGCCCATGCACCGTCCTGAATCCACTGGTAAACTGGGCTGATTTGCTCTTCTGAGGATCAGCTGGCAAAGGCTTTTGAGGAGGACTTGGCTTGCAAGATGCCTGCAATAAAAAAAAAAAAAACACCCTAGGATTTTTGTAACAAAAAGGAATTAAGCAAGCCACCATTAATTTTCAGAGCTTATTTTGATATGAAGTAATTGAAGTCAGGGAGATAAGCATTAACAAGCATTTTGTATGGAACAAAGTATACACAGAATTAATGATATTGATAATTTTGTGCCAATTTGTGGCTAATATTGTGGCAGTTTTTGACATTTGAAATTCAGCCAAAAAGTGACGTTACATCTCTTGATTTACCATTAAGTGCTTTAGATAGAACTAAGTCCCCCCAGTCAGCTTATCTGAGGCTGGTTTGTGGCCCAGTATGGCTTGGCTGCATAGAAAAGTGCCCGCCATGCTCTCAGGTCTGAGGAGCTTTGTGAGCTTGTTGGCTAGCTCAAGGATTGGAAGCCAGTCGATCGATCGATCGATCGATCGATCGATCGATCGATCGATCGATCTATCTATCTATCTATCTATCTATCTATCTATCTATCTATCTATCTATCTATCTATCTATCTATCTATCTATCTATCTATCTATCTATCTATCTATCTATCAAATTTATACCCCGCCCCTCTAGACCTGATCACGGAGAAGCAAGCTGGCGGAACCAGTCAATCAGGCAGGAGATTCCCCAGATATTTGAGAGCTGGCTGGGGCATGCTGGAAGAGCCTGGCAAACTGAACAAAGGCACTCTTCACTTTTGCTCATCAGAGAGATGTTTATAGAGATTCCCAGCTCTTCTCCAGCTAGTCTTACTCTATACTTCATCACCCTATCTCCTTTTAGTGTTAGATAATCTCTAAAGTTTATAGTTAATTGTATTTTTGTTAGGTTGGTTTTTTTGAGGACTGAATATTGTATTATAATTATGTCAACTTTGTTATGGTCTCTTTGTTGCAACTGAGGGTGGATTTGCACATGAGCAGATCCCTGTTGAAAGAGACAGGGTTTTGACCTGATGCCAGGCTTGAGATCCCCCCATGGGGATGAAGGAGTTGGGGGGGGGGGGCTGAGAAGAGTGCACCTGGCTCAGGCAAGCTGCAGAGCCCCCTCATCACAATGCATACTAAGGGGTTCCCCCTTAGTGGTCACACACCTGTTGGTACACCCAACCCTGGTGCCAATCCTTGGCTCTCCTTCAAGGGTGGTAAAGGTGACTGACTGGCAGGTGGGTCACCCAGTTCACTCCTCATGCTGCACCAAGTCTATCCTGCTACAACCAATCAAAGCTATGAGCCTTCAGTTACCCACTATCTTTCTCAGTAAAACCTTTTAAATGTTAACAGTTGTGTGTTCACTGGCCCGTAGGGAGCATAGGCCAACCTCTAATTTGTCCCTCAAAACAAGTATTGATTGAAGCATTCATATTTTGTGGCTTTTCACTATAGCCCTTAATAGTAAGTGAAGGTACAAAATTAAAAAGGCTAAAGGTAATTCAAGCAGTGACTATAAAAAGGAAGCTATAAATGACAAAGTCAAATAATACATGCATTATTCCCCCACAAGGAGATCCAACATTATTTATTTCAGAATGCATCTAGAATGTTTTTTACTACATAAATTATTCTTTCAAAATATCCACTATTAAACATGCTGAGAGCAAAGAAGGAAAAATGACAACAACCCAAAAGTCATATTCGGGTATATCTGTCATTCAGATGGTTCAGATTCACAATAATCTTAACTAGATCCCTCACTTTTTTCTAAGGTGATAAATAAATTTAAGAAGTGATAGAAAGCATCTGCTATAGTTTCTGCCCCTAGGCTATTTATTATGAATTCCTTTTTTTTTAATTTACTTACTGTAGTTACATTTACAACCTGCCTTTCCTCAGATGAACTTAAAGTGGCATTTAAGGCTATTCTTCCTCCTCCCTGTATCTTCTGAAAAACTATGTGAGGTGAAATAGACTAAGGCTGTGACTACACAGCAAGGGAAATTCTAATTAACTGGCCTTCTCTTGCTGTGAAGGTATTACACATTGGGGCATTCAGTTCTCTCCAACATAAGTGGCCATGGCAGCAGAAGGAAAAAAAGCCTTCTACTTCCAATTGAAGTGCCTGTTGGTAGCACAGGTCAGAGGAGCTGCCTTAAAAAAATCTTTCCTCCCAGTCACTTCTGTAGGGTATGTTGATGGTGAGAGAGTTCTTAAGCTGTTAAATAATTGAATAAACAGGACTGCAGAAGGGAACTGTTTAAAAATACTTAGGGAAGGAGAGACTTTGCAGAGAGGTGAGTACTGGCACTACTTTTGTTTGTGTGTGTGTGATTGTGTGTGATTGTGTGTGTGCAAGCTGTCTCACTTCACATAGATGCACACTCACATCATTCACCTCGCTCTTTTATCTCAGCTGATGCTTCACCTTCTGCTTCTTCCTCCCTTTCCTTTATAGACAAACCAATACCATCCTGTCTGCGCAGTAAAAAGCCCTTTCAAATCCTTCTGGCAAGAAAAAAGTAAATATCTAGACATGTAAAAAGGCAGTTTGCAAGCCAAAAGGGCAGATTTGATTTAGCCTTTGCATATGTTGGCAGGAAAAAATAATTTGTTTTATAAATGAAGTAAATCCCAAAGTATTTGGTGAAGTTCTAAGACAGTCCAAAAAAGGTAATTCAATGAATACCATGACTGAGTTGTGATGGGGACCTCCCAGTGCTAATCTAACCACTAAAACATCTTTTAAATCTTCATTTTAATCATAATTAATGTTTATTTGTATTTTATATAGTTGTTTTATAGTATTTTATAGTTTTTGTTTTATAGTATTTAAAACCCGGTATTATTGTATAATTTTAATTGTTATGAATCGCCTTAGATTCCATATGGGGACAAAGGCAGCATATAAATAATAAACAAACCACTGCACCACACTGGTTTGCATTTTAATTGATGGTTACAGACAATATGCAATATGATTGGTAAAGGCTAAATCCTCCAAGGAGGTGAAGACTGCTATTATAATATGCACCAGTAAAGCAGCATTAAATCTGCTAGATTTCATGAGCGTAGGAAAAGTTCAGCTTGTATATCATTCCTTCGGACAGACACTACAGGTGGAAGTGAAGCTGAAACACATCGAGAAGAAATATTACTGAAATATTATATTAGGTTATAAATTATGGTTCACATCTGATCTGTTGATCGTACAAATAAAATAAATATATGGTTCTCCCCTTTTTTTCATGGTAGCTTCCAGCAGTAATAGATATTTTGAAAAACTTTTCAGTGTATTATGTTGCAAGGGGAATTCTGCTTTGGTTTTATTGCACTGTTGTAACTTTGGAGTTTTTCAGTTAGTACCACATTCTGAAAATGAAAATAACAAAAGTATAACCTGAAACCCAATATTATGGAGGCAACTGGCAATCAGATGGAATTATACTTCTGCCTCCACAAAAATTTTCTGAGACTGCCTGCAAGATTGCAAAAATGTGCACTCTATCCTACGCAGGACAATGATATCATTTGTTACTTTATTTCGTATACAAAACCAAGCTATTGCAGACAATGTTTTATCACTGACTGGCATCTTCAGTGAACAAAAGCAGTATTGTTACATCTCGAGAGAGACTGTGCCTATGCAGTACTATTCCCCAACTTCGTCTTTTTTGTCATGTTCTTTGAAGACCAAGATTACTTCTATTCTAGCCAGAGATAGAAAATTTTACTTTTCTAGTTACAGTTCCCAATGTGGGAAACATAGTAACCTTCTACCAGAATGGCCACAACAGTGGGGAGATTCTTGGAACTGTCATCCAAAACTACAGCCCTTAGAGTCATTAATGTACTGTATGTTATTCCCCAAATTCTCTGTTGCAGCCAAGGCTGTTTGCTGACCCATTTTTGTCTCAGAGTATAACATTTGTAGATCAGATGGATTTACTCCTTACATTTTAGATCTGTATCTTTGAACGCTCTGCCAGATCTTTATATTTAATTGGGGAAAATATGTTGTTAGGTGCCATCAAATAGTTTTCAATATATGAATTTAATAACTTCCCAAATTAGGAGGGCTAATATTGTCCCAACTTCAAAAAGGGCAGAAAGGAGGTAGCACGGAACTACAGACCAGTCAGCTTGACATCAATCCCAGGGAAAATTCTAGAGGTCACTCTGCAATCACCTTGAAAACAATGAAGTAATAACTAGAAGCCAACACAGATTTATCAAGAACAAATCCTGCAGACTAATTTTATCTCATTTTTGATTGTGTAGCCTCCCTGGTAGATGGTGGGAATGCTGTAGACATAATATATCTTGACTCCAGCAAAGGCTTTGACAAAGTGGCCATTGATATTTTGTTTAACAAGCTAACTAGTTATGGGCTGGATAGTACAACTGTTAGGTGGATACACAGTCAGGTACATAATCATACTCAAAGAGTGTTTATCAACGACTCCTTCTCAAACTGGGAGGAGGGAACAAGTGGGGTACCCCAAGGCTAAGTTCTGTGCCTGGTGTTCTTCAACATTTTTATTAATGACTTGGAGGTGTAGAGAATGCTTATTAAATTTGTAGATGATACAAAACCAAGTGGAAAAATTAATATCCTTGCAGATATAACCAAAATTCAAAAACAGCCCAATAGACTTGATTGCTGGGATGAAAACAACAGAATGAAAAATAACAGGGATAAGTGTTACGTTCTACACATGGCGGGGGGGGAATCAAACACTCAGTTACAAGATGGGGATACTTGGCTCATTAATACTGTGAGCAAGAAGGATCTTGGAATTGTTGTAGATCACAAACTGAAATGAGCCAGTGTGATGCAGCTGCAAAAAAAGCAAGTGCTATGTTAGGCTGTGTTAACAGACGTATTGTCTCCAAATCCTGTGAAGTACTAGTTCCCTTCGGTTTGGCATTGGTTCGGCCTCATCTTGACTACTGTATCCATTCTGGGAGACCAAACTTTAAGAAGGATACTGACAAACTGGAGCAGATTTGGGCATGTTTACCCTAGCGAAACAACTGAAGGGAGATATAATAGCACTTTAAAATATTTGAAAAGTTGTCAGACAGAGGAGCTGCAGGGTCTGTTGTCCGGTGCTCTTCATCATCCCAGAATGCAGGACACATAATAATGGCTTCACAGGAAGACAAATTTTGGTTAAATATCAGGAAAAACTTCCTGTTAGAGACTACAACAATGGAATCAAGTACCTTGGTAGTTGGTAAGCACTCCAATGCTAGAAGCATTCAAGAGAACCATCTGTCAAATATACTTTGATCTGGATTCCTGCATTGAGCAAGGAGGTGGACTTGATGGACTTATAGGCCCCTTTAACTCCATTATTTAACAATTCTTTCAGTCTTTCTTCATACAGATTGATTTTGAGTACCCTGATCATTCTTGTCGCCCTCCTCATTCCACGTTGCTTGCATCCTTCTTAAAGTGTGGTATTCAGAATTAGATGCAGTACTCAGGATGAGACCTAACCAGTCCTAGATAGAGGGTAACTAGTACTTCATATGATTTGGAGACTATACTTCTGTTAATGTAGGCTAAAAGAGCATTTGCCTCTTTTGCAGCTACATCATAATGTTGACTTATATTCACCTTGCGATCTACAACAATTCCAAGATGCAGAATTTCATGTTCGCTTTCCAGTTATAAATAATAGAAAGCATGCTAAATGCAAGACAGATAGGTAAGGAGGTAATAGACTAGGTAAAAAGGCAGATGTCTTTAACTACTTTTGCTTAGTACTTATTTAGAAGGAGCACCTCTTCTAAATGTGTACTAAATGAATCCTTTCGCTTGACCCTAAGAAGAAAATAATGTACCTGCTCATGTGTTGAAGGGATTGCAGATAACAAATTTCTAGGAACTGGCTGCTGACAAGTTATCTTGGAAATGGGAGGCAAGACACGTTCTCGTGGACTTGAGTGTGAAATATGCTGGGTCTTCATAGGCTTAGTAATATCACCTGTCTGATATCGTAGCACTTTTTGTGGATCATTTCTCTGCAAAGCCATAAAATAGTTGTAGACATAAATTAGCAGCAATTTGAGCAAACTGGGCACAATCCAGCCAAAGTTATGCTTTATAGACTCCACTGATTTCACATGAGTGAGAGATTACAAGAGAAATTGCGTGCACGTGAGAGAGAGAGAGAGAGAGAGATTGAGAGAGGGAGGGAGAGGAAGCATGCTAAGAACAAAATTAACTCTCCTGCTGAAATCAGTGCTCTTTAAAATACTTAGCTTTGGCTGGATTGAGCCAATATAATTTCCAAACATATCTTATAATTAATGGATGTAAATATATGTGCTTTCAGTGTTGTTCTGAACATCTCTCCTTTTAATATGCCCATTTTGCTGTTATAGAAGCCAAAGAACAACCAATTAACAGCTTCCAGGAGCTTATTCAAACACTAATCCTTGGATGTTTGGAAAGCATTGCTCCAGTCTGATATATCTGGCTGCAATCCAGAGATTAAATGCATTTATTTCTTACCATTGCCATCTGTTTAAAACCATGGGATGGATGAGAAAATTCACTGGGTTTGCATTTTAATGCAGTGACCCAAGTCTCATGTTCTGAAATGAACATCTGGAAAAAATGTGCATGGGGAAAAAAGGAAGTATTTTTTTAAAATAATGCTCACAATTGTGTTTTTATCATGGAAAATGCAAATAAAATATGCACCTTTTAAAGAAATATACAGATTTTGAAAAAAAATGTAGGGAAAGTTCATGCAAATTGCCATGTAGGGAAAAAAGTGAGGGCCAGGTAATCTGTTCATCTGATACAGGCCAGAGTCAGAACAAACATGGTGAAGGGAAGACAAAACCTCTGTAAGCTCAACTCCAGCTAGAATTTAGAAGTCCAACCAAATGGATGTTTGGACCAGGTTCCCCCCCCCCAAATTCATGCTTTCAATCTTTCATTGTATTACCCTTTATAGACATACTTACAATGTGGGAAACATAGATCAGAGCTTATCACTGGTACTTGGATTGTGCAACAACCCACCTTATGTGTGCTCATGCTTTGCGGCTCATTGGCTAGGTTTTTACTGACGGCTGAAGAAGGAATATGATTAGGTTCAAAAGTGCTGGAAGGCCTTGCTGGACTCACAGACCTGCAATAAAATTAAACACATTAAAGACAGCCATTGTCTTTAAAACATATGTTCAAAGTCATATTTTGTTATAGAACTTGCTTATCTTTCCTTTATTATACAGTGAAAGTAAAATCTATCTAATGCACTTGCAAGAATAAAAATAAATATTTATTTTTTAAAATTGTTTTGTAGAACCACTAGTCTGTTAAATTAGCTCTTGCAATCTGTAGAAGAAAATACCCGACTTAAAACACCCAAGAGATGCTTCTAATGAAGCTGGTGTTTAAACGGTAGTCATGGTGACTATGGTTCATTCAGTACACCAGGCACAAGAGATAACTGGAATGAGTTATCAGATATGTCCTAACCATGTTTTTCCTTCTGCTTTGTTGATAAACAATTTAAAAATGAAGGGAAATTTGCCTTCATTTTGAACTTCTTGAAATATTAAAACTGATGTTTAAAAAAAATATTAAACCCAATGTTTTAATATTTCAAGAAGTTCAAAATGAAGGCAAATTTCTCTTCACTTTTTAATTACTTATCAACAAAGCAAAATGAAAAACACATTTAGGACATCTCTGCATAGCTGATTCCAGTGGTCTTAATTCAGCGTGAGAAACATACTTGGAAATGCAGGGTTTAAATTTTATAATTTATAAAAATATATATATTTTTAAATTCTGCCTTTTCCATTAATGTGAATTCTCTGAGCTGGCTTTCAAGAATTAAAATCACAATATCACGATGAAGCAGTAGTATCAAACAATACCTGACAAAGATGGACATACAGATAAAACACACTCTTTGGATAGAATATTATCTACTTGGCAAGCTCAAAGCACATGAGTATAAAACTTTTCAGTAACTGGCAGATGCCATCCTGAGAAAGGGCTACCTGAGCCCCACAGGACATAGTGTTCAGTGATAATAGGGTGGCCACCAAGAAGCTACTGTACAATCCAGCTGTGATTCTGTTAGAGATGGGACACAGCGAAGGGCCTCTCTCTATGACCTTAATGGTCAAGTGAAGCTGATGTAGGATAATATGATCACTGGACTCAGGCCATGTGAGATTTCAAGAACAATCAAAATGTCTAATCACACCCAAAAACAGATTTTCAATGAGTACAGACACTGAAAGACAAGCAAAATATGGCCCCTTGGTGTGCATTCTTGAAATGTCCAAAGACTCAGTAACAGTAGTACTAAGTAATCCAATTTCCTTTAAAGCAATATATGTGTAACTGACTTTTCTAAGAAAGAAGTGCATCTGACACACCTGCCTAAATTGGAGAAAGATGTCCCTGACAACGACATTATGTGAACCTCTAGCTTCAAGGCCACATACAAGAGCAAACTCCGACCTGAGTCATCAAGGAGAGAACCATCTTATGTAAACCAGGGTGAATCCCTACCCCAGAGTCCATCTTCTTCCTAAGGAAGAGCACATCCATCTTTTTCATATTTATTTATTTATTTATTTATTTATTTATTTATTTATTTATTTATTTATTTATTTATTTATTTATTTATTTATTTATTTATTTATTTTTGTTGTTGTTGTTGTTGTTGTTGTTGTTGTTGTTGTTGGCTTTTAAGTTGGAACTGACTTATAGTGGTCCCAGGGATTTCAAAGTAAGTGGGATTTTTAAGGAGTGGTTGTATTAGTTTATTTATTTATTTATTTAATTTATATCCTGCCTATCTAGTCATGATGGACTACTCTAGTTCCACACCCCCAATGAATTTTCATGGCTGAACAGGGGTTTCAACCCAGGCCTCCTGAGTCCTAATCTTCTATCTATCTGTCTGTCTGTCTGTCTGTCTGTCTGTCTGTCTGTCTGTCTGTCTGTCTGTCTTTATTTATTTATTTATTTATTTATTTATTTATTTATTTATTTATTTATTTATTTAACTTATATGCCACGCACCTTTTCCACAATAAGCTCAAGGCAATATGTATGGCTCTTCTCCCCACATTATCCTCCCAACCCTACAAAAAGGTCTGCTGAGATGGCATGAGTTGGCCAAGGTCACCCATGGAGTTTCATGGCTCACCAGTGACCAAAGATTGGACCTCCTAGGTCCCCAGCCAACCCTTTATTTCATATACCACATAATCCTTATCCAGCTCACTACTGTGTCCAGCAATGAAATCAAAATATCAACAAAAGAAATAGAACTACATGCCCTCAGTGTATTGAGGACAAAGCACTCCAAAGAAGGTAATGTCTGCATTGGGAAGACCCACTCCCAACACCTATGGCAGAACAAATGCTATCTTCAGAGAAAGTATTAGCTTCAAGACATCAGCTGGGAGGAAGAGGGCTAGTTTTCCCCTTCTACAGATCTTGTTATTCAATTAATTATCTCTTTCCACATTAGTTGACACAATCTGTATATGCAAAAATAAATGACTACAACCCTTCACATCACACATGAATATATTTAACTTCATCTATAGTATGGCCCTGTGTTGTCCCAATGTTTCACTGTAGAAGACATGCCTTCTGGGAACTTCTGCCACCTAGAAAGTCTTTCCAGTGCTTCTGTTTTTGAGACCACTCTGATGAGGAAGCATGTTCTACCTTCTCCTCTAATGTGCATTCCACCTAGTCACCTTCATTTAAATAAGGGCACAGTACTGTTAGATTTTTTTAGCTACAATCCCAAACAGTACATAAATTAAAAAGTGTGTTTTTAATGATTGTGAACAGGAAAAACAAACCCAACCCAGATTGTTATTCCTTCATCACTGTCAGACTCCAAAGGGTAGTGCTTTCTATTGACTACACAAACTGTTTTTTATTTCTAAAAAGATATACTATACCTTAGTTTCTCTATTGTGGTCTTCTTATTAATAAAGAACAATCTAATCAAAATCTTTCTTTTGATGTATAGAACTAAACCAGCAATTAGAAGGCACAGGATAGTTATAAACAGCCCTATTAATAAATTCCGGTTATCTGCAGAGACAAAAAAGAAACATACACAATCAGGTTAAATGAAAGATAGTTTTGCCTATCTTTTGTCAGCAGTATAGCTGCATGTCAGTTCATATATACATTTTTGTTTTAATCTACCAAGAGGCTGCATTTATAGTAAAACAAGTGGCTTCTTACTCTTTGCTCGAATAATGGAGGGTTGCCTAAGCCATGTGGGACTACAGTTGTGTTCAAAATTATTCAGCCCCCACTGAAATTGAATGTTTTGGCCATTTTGACATTGATTTTGATCATTCAGTCATCTTGCTTACATTTACATGAAAGAGGCACTTGTAGGTCAGAGAAGTATAACCTTAAGTTTATAATGAAATAACCACAAATGTCTTTTCTGTGCTCACATCATTATTAGTTTTTATTCAACCCCCAAGTGACATTCAGTCTTAGTACTTAGTACAACATCCTTTTACAGTTATAACAGCTTTTAAACGTGAAGCATAGCTTGACACAAGTGTCTTGCAGCGATCTACGGGTATCTTCGCCCATTCTTCATGGGCAAAAGCCTCCAGTTCAGTCAAATTCTTAGGCTTGCGCACTGCAACTGCTTTCTTTAAGTGCCACCAGAGGTTCTCAATCGGATTTAAGTCTGGTGATTGCGATGGCCACTCCAAAATGTTCCAGCCTTTCCTCTGCAACCATGCTCTAGTGGACTTGGAGGTATGCTTGGGATCATTGTCCTGTTGAAAGGTCCAACGTCTCCCAAGCCTCAGGTGTGTGACGGACTGCATCACATTTTCATCCAATATCTCCTGGTACTGAAGAGAATTCATGGTACCTTGTACACGCTGAAGCTTCCCTGTACCTGCAGAAGCAAAACAGCCCCAAAGCATTATTGACCCTCCGCCATGCTTCACAGTAGGCAAGGTGTTCTTTTTGTCATATGCCTTGTTCTTCTTCCTCCTCCAAACATAGCGTTGATCCATGGGCCCAAACAGTTCTAATTTTGTTTCATCAGTCCACAGAACACTATCCCACAACTTTTGTGGTTTGCCCACATGACTTTTGGCATACTGCAGTCGACTCTTCTTATTCTTGGGAGACAGCAAGGGGGTGTGCCTGGGGGTTCTGGCATGGAGACCTTCATTACGCAGTGTGCGCCTTATTGTCTGAGCTGAAACTTCTATACCCACATCTGACAAATCTTTTTTCAGTTCCTCAGCAGTCACACGGGGACTTTTCACCACTCTGCGCTTCAGGTAGCGCACAGCAGTCGAAGTCAGCATCTTCTTTCTTCCACGACCAGGTAGCATTTCAACAGTGCCCTTTGCCTTGAATTTGCGAATGATGCTTCCTATGGTGTCTCTTGGTATGTTTAACTTCTTTGCAATCTTCTTATAGCCATTGCCCTTCCTGTGAAGACAAATCACCTCTTCTCTTGTCTTCCTGGACCATTCTCTTGACTTCACCATGTTTGTAACCACACCAGTAAATGTCTAGAAGGAGCTGAGTATCACAGTCATTTTAAAGCTGCCTAATTGGTGCTTATTATGCTTGATTGGTGCTCGGTGACATCCACAGGTGTTTTCAATACCTGATCGAAAACACCTGAATGAACCTCTCTTCTTCAGAGTGGTAGTCTTTAAGGGGTTGAATAATTGTGGCAATGAAGAAACCACAAAAGAAACATTTACTACTGTATTACATAAACAATTGATGTTATTTTAGTTGCATTTGGTTCTTTAAAACGTCCTTGTAGGATTTCATTCTGAATACAATTCCAAATGTACACTATAGTCCCTAAACCCCTTTACAGCATTGGGGGCTGAATAATTTTGAACACAACTGTATAAGATCACATGGAAATATCATGACACAACTGCCATTATGACCCTCTCTATTCAGCCTTTGATAATAATGTGGCTGTTCTTGGGTAAACCCATTTCTCCCACTTGACATCTGGATTTGTACTGAAGCACAGTTGTGCCACTCATGACAAGATAATGTCCTTGTGTTTCAGCCACTGATGATAATCATATGCTTATTCTTACCCATCCTTTTAGTACAAACCTGAAAAAAATATTTTCACTGATTGATGCGGAGAAAGAATAATCAAAAGTAACAGCTCTGTTGCTCACTGTTTGAGGCTTATGTTTGAAGAAATAATAGCAAGTGTGTGGAGCACTTAGAGTTACTAGCAAGACTTATACACCACATTATTAAAGAATACAATCTGTCAGCTCAGGTTTACAAACTTCTGTTCTCAGCATATTGAGGACAAAGCCCAATACCTATGGTGGAATTCTCTCCCTAAGAATTGAATGATTAACTGGTAGAACTGTAATTTAACTGACTTTATTTAGGATTTGCAGTTAACCCTACATGTCAAGAAAGAACAGCCAGTCCCTCTAGAAAATTCTATTGGTTGACTTTTTCTTTCTCTTTCTTTTTTTTTGGAAACACAGCATAATCCCAGTTTTGCAAAATGATTGTTAATTTAGGGCCTGTTAATTTGGAAAGTAGTTCTTTCTGAATAAAATTAACTCCAAAATGAAGGCACTCTTTCCTGAATTTGACACATTAAATAAATTTTCAACAAGAGTTTTGCCCTTGAATTTGCAATGATTCCTACTTTTGTATCCATGCAAACTCAAGTAATTCCCCTATATCACTCAATGGAAGTGGAACAATCATGTGTTCTTCATGCTGACCACTAATGGCAGATTTCTATTTCAAAGTGGCAAGGGCTTTAGATGTTATGTGTGGCCCAGTCAAAGCTAGCACTTGCAAATCCCCTTTAAACGGGTAGAGAAAGAAGCATAGGCTTACTTCCTCTACTGAAAATAACGAACTTCAAAAATCATGCCCACTGGCATTCTCAGGCCATTTAGAATGAGTTAGTATATGAAAAAGCATAATCCAAGGACTTCAGAAGATTGAAAGACTATGTGATTATTGCTTGGCTCTGGATATTCAACAGGTCTGCTCTGGAATAAGTGAGTTTAGTACAGTGGCTTAAATTTCTTCATCCAACTCCTAGATATTTTCCTTTCCTTCTTCTTCCCTATAGCAGTGATTTATGTTTGAATAAGGTTACTCTCTTTTACAATCCTTCTTTTCATTAGTTACTTCTTGCTGTCAGACAGTAATGCCCCTGCATTGTTATGGAAATTATCATGATGTCACAAACTCCGTATTACAACTCATTACAGGAACCAATATGCACCAAATGCAATCTAATTTACTTTTGAATAGGTTATTCATACCAAAGTGATAGCATTTTCAAGCCAATCCTAGGTGTCCATGCAAATGTACCCTTGTTTCTGCTGTTAAACATAGAACTTCACCTCAGACAGACTTTTTACAATGCATGGAATGAATCTATAAGAAGAACTTCAAATTCTATGCAACTTTAGACTCAGATTTACCAGGTATGACAGCAGCAAACAGAGAAAAGGGAAGACCTTTCTTAAAGGAAAATCAAATTTGATGCAATACAGGCAGATTGACATGTACTAGGACTTCTCCAAATGTCATGTCAGAGATCTGAGGAAAATGGACTTTTGAGGATCCTTGAGAACCCCTGCGCGTGCACGCACGCACGCACGCACGCACGCACGCACGCACGCACGCACGCACACACACACACACACACACACCCACACACACACCTCTACCTGTGAAAACTATGGGGAGATTGCTGGAGCCTTCAAGATACATTAGCTCTGTGTAGAGCAAAGGTTTGCTCTTAACTACTGAAGATCTTGAGCTGGGAAATGGGCCTAGAAAAAGGCCCTGGCTACTTTCACCCAGATTTAATAGGCCAGACGCAGACAGAAGAGCACACTAAGATTAAGGTAGTTGCTCTTTACGGGCACTGGGAAGGAATTACATTCTAGCCCTGACTGACTGCTTATTTATCTGCTTATTTACATATTCATATGATGAGTAACAAAGTTCTTAGGGCAGCTTGCAACATAAACTACAACAAATAAATACTACACATAATAGTTATTACAATTTGCTAGAGACAGGGCAGAATACAAGAAGTGGACATTCCTCAAACATCTGAGAGAGTGACAAAGAAATTGTACTTGAATGTCTTGCTATTTATGTGAGCGTGAATGTCTTGCCGCATAAGTACTTACAAATGGAGAGGCAGCCAACACATGACCCAGTCCACAGGACAAAAGCAAAGACAGAAATAGATGTAGTTAAAATGGGTAAGTAACAGGCCATTTAAATGGACAACAGAAAATAACAAAAAAGGGGAAAGATGACATTGTTTCAGGAAAACCTATATGGGAGAAGAAACACTGTTCTGTCTTTTTTCTGTAGTAAATATTTGAAGAATTATTATCAGTCATAGCTAGCCATAGATACTTTTGCACCTAAAAACACAGAAATGACATGCATCAACCGCCCAGAGAGGCCTTGGCTGCCGGATGGGCGGTATATATAAATCAAATAAATAAATAGATTAAATTAAATGTCAGGAAGTGAGTTCACCCAGGAATGAGACATTGGAGGCTCGACAATCGGGTTCCTTCCACTGGAGTCAGTCATTTACTTACCAGATTGTCGAACTGGCCCGCTGTCTACACTGCCACCAAATCCTGCCTTGTCACAAAAGGGAGGTGCCCAGTGGGCCTCACAGTGACAATTCTTTTTGTTGTTGCAGACCTTCAAAACAAAAGAATATGCATGTAAAAGTAAAGAAGGCACTCAGTGAAAATGAACCCAATCTTCGATATATAGATGTAAGAAAATTGGATGTAAATTTTGAGAAAAGGCAACTCTGCTTCTATGGATTATGAAGACTGCATCTTGTCACAGACATTTTGCTCATTGATGAATTAAAAACCATAGAATTTGAAAGCAGTTTTCTCTATGCGCAAGCAGTGTGTCAGAGAAAAAAAGGAGACTGTCAGTCTGTCTAGTTGTGCTGCTGCAGCTCCAGTGATCTGCCACTACTATGTAAGAAAGATGCAAAAAGAGACTGTTAATTTTTCAGAGAGAGCATTTGTCCCCTGAGAGTGTTACTTATGTTACATATGAATTTTTCAGGCCTGTTTAGGATCCTTCCATCATGCCCTCTTGCCTATTACTTCTTCAGGTCCATGGAGGAAATTCAAAGCTTCATGGGTTGTCAAATGCCATCCAGTAGTAGACTACTAAGTGGGAGTTAAAACACAACCCACAGAGAAACAGTTGAGTTTCCAACTGACTTCACAGTCTTGCAGGAACTGATAAGAAGATGGGAGTGCCAGGAGCTCAACTACAGGTCTTGAGGAAAACGAATCCTGAACAAACAAGTTTTTTAGATACAATTGTAATCTTGCTTATAAAGCTTTTTTTGAGATCTTGCCACTTTAATCTATTGTGATGGCTGTATTTACAATTATATAATTGCATTTTGATGTAAACACCTTAGGAATATAAATTAAGGTAGGAAATTTAATCAAGTACTATTTGTATAAACTTGCAAGGGTGCTTTAACACACTAATATCCGAGTGGTGACACTTTCCATGGTCAGTACAATTTACAGTCAGGCAAAGGAAGAAACTGGAGGTGTACCTGAACTCAAACAAGTATATTCCATATTTGTTGGTCTTGTTCCCAAAGCATACTTTTTTTAATAACAGGAAGAGATGAAATAAAGAAAACTGTCACCTGTGAGCTCTGGTTAGATTATGGTGGATAAGCTGCAGTTTAGAGAGTGATATGAAAACTGTTGCCTAATTTCAAATGGTTTCTGCAAGTAATTAATTAGATCTCTTTTCCCCTGATTAAGAAAGAATCCCTCCGGTATGTGAGTTGATATGGCTCTTTGAACTGCTTACACAAATATGTGATCTACTGAGTTAACTGAGTCTTACCTCTCAGACCATGTGTATGTGAGATTGCTATATATTTTGAGGATCAAGAGACTGGGAAGGAATTTCTAAGGTTCTAATGCCCTCTACGTGGGGCTGCCCTTGGGACTGCAACGGAGACTGCAACGGGTCCAGAGTGTGGTGGCCAAACTTCTGAGTGGGGTTAGAAAATACCAACCTATCTCCCCCACCCTGGCCGCCTTACACTGGCTACCTGTTCACTTCTGTTCCAGTTTCAAGGCGATGGTACTAACCTGTAAGGCCTTAAATGGTTTTGGACCTCGATATCTGGCAGAGTGCCTCCTTCTAGTTAGATCTGGCCGTCCTATAAGACTGTCACAGGCAGGGCGGCTAAGAGTTCTGAGAGGCCCGGAAAACAACAACTCAAAATCAATCGGACCTTCTCGGCAGTAGCGCCACAATTATGGAATCTTTTCCGCCCAAAGTCCGCCTGGCCTCTTCACAGGGCACATTCAAAAAGCTACTAAAAACCTGGCTATTTAGACAGGCCTTCCCTGAACAAACTACACTCTGATACAATAGTGTCCAACAATATAACTTTTATCATACTGCCATGCTCCATGTTTTTATTTTTCTATGCTTTTAATTGTATTTGTTGTATTATAATTTTATCATCACTGCACTTTATGATTTTTGATTTTCGCCCCTATGTATTAATGTTTCTATTTGCTGTTTTGTTACTTTGTTGTTTGTTGTTATTTGTTGTAGACTGCCAGAGTGGCCTTGGCTGCCAGATGGGCGGTATATAAATCAAATAAATAAAATACAATTCAGTTTCCAGGACCTCTCAGCCAACATGGTCAGTGAATATTCTGGCTGAAGGACTCTGGATGGTGTAGGCCCCAAATTGTCCAAGTTCTGCTTCAAATCTCATCTTTTCTTATAACAGCAATGAAATAAAACAGCAGCTAGTGGGAAGTCAATATTCATGAATGGGTTTATGCTTTGAAGAAGGGGAAGCAAAATACAGTCGGTGCCACAGTAGGTGGATGAACTCTTGCTTTGATTGTATGCTGATGGAAAACTTGAATAACAGTATATTTTCTAATTATACTAAAATATTCAATTTGTATTGGTCAAAAAAATTTCACACTTTGTTTTCACCCCCCCAATTTCTCCCTCACTTCCCCTGCATTCTTTTCCTGTAGATCAGAGGACGCTGTCACCTGTGGGGCTTCCTGTGGTAATCACATAGAAATATAAGGTTTTGTCATCAGTTTTTTAAAAATTACAGCCATCTCATAAGAATATCTCCAGAAGCCTGTGTGTCTGACAAATCATCTTTGGGCAAAATCCTATTGTGTAACTTTGCACTTGCATAAATCAGACCAGGGCACTGAAAATAATTAATTTCATAGAAAGCTTCAGCTTTCTGATTCATCTTCCGGGGCTCTCTAGGGCTCCCTTTTGCCCTGGGGAAGTCTTTGAGAGTCTTGAGAGAGGGGAGGGAGAGACTTCAAAAGTCAAATATCATTCCTCGATCACTGCCAGCTGTGATCTGGTGGAGATTTTTGACTTCTAAAGTCTCTCCCCTCCTATTCCAGGGCTCCCAAAAGATCCTCTAGGACAGGGGTCTCAAACTCAATTTACCTGGGGGCCGCTGGAGGCAGAGTCTGGGTGAGGCTGGGCTGCATCAGATTTTCTGCCAAGTTTAGCAAGAGCCCAAGGAAGCCACCCAGGAGTTTCCTTAGCCCAGCTGGGGCTCCAAGGAGGAGGAGGGGCACGCTAGCCCTCGTTGCTGGCCACGACTCCCTCCGGCTCCTTCTTGCCAAAGAATTCGCCTTGCCAAAGGAGAAAAGCCCCCACCGGCACCCGCAAAATTAAACAGAATGGGGTGGGGCCCCCACAGGTGTGTGTGCGTGCACAGACACACACATACACGGAGGTCCAGCAATCTTCCCCTGAGGCCCCCCTCAAAAAAAGGCGCACTCGGCAGCTCAGCTACCCCCACCACAACAGAGGAGCAAACTTTGTGAGGCGAGCCCAGGCAGCCTCCAGAGCTGAGGCGGCTGAAGCAGAACGAAGAGGAGGAGGAGGAAGCACCGCTGGACGCTGAGGCGGCCACTGGCCGGGCTAGTGCTGGGGGTGCTGAGAGAGAGAAAGAGAGTCAGAGAACCGCTTCCCTGGAAGAGGTGGTGGTGGCAGCAGCTGTTGTTGGTGGCTTGGAGGCCCTCTTTGAGGATGGGCTGGGAGCAAGCTCCACTCTCAGGCATCACTTAGCGGTGGCTCGGGAGCTTGGGGAAAAGGGCCGGCAGCATGCCTCGCTCACCGGCTCTCCCCTGAGACAGCGCCTCTTGCATCCTCCATCCAGAACTGCAGCCTGCCAGCTGGCAGACAGGCGGACTGGCTGGCAGGCTGCAGTTCCAGATGGAGGATGCAAGAGGGGCTGTCTTGGGAGAGAGCCAGTGAGCGAGGTGAGGTTTTTTTTTTACTCTTAACAGCAGAGGACGCGTGGGTGCTTCAGGGGTGGGCAGGCAAGGCGGGGCGACAAGCTATCATCCAGCAGGCTGCAAATGGCCCGTGAGCCGCATGTTTGAGACTCCTGCTCTAGGACAAAGGGGAGCCCTAGGGTTCTTCAGAAGCTTTATGTTAATTTAAATTAATTAAGATCTGATTAACCAACACAAAGTTACTCAACAGGATTTTGCCCATTATTTCTTTATATATCCTACCCAAATACTGTACCTGGCTGCTTTGCATGGTTCCTCTTTCTGCATTTTCTTCTTGTAATAATAAAGGTTTGGCAGAAAGATACTGAGTGGGCCAAGGACAAAGAGTAAGCTTTATGAGTAAATTAGGTCTTGTACAAAATCCAACACACTAACTCTTACACACTGCTGGTGCTCTCAGGTGAAGTTATAGTATAAATGATGCCAAGGTTGAAATATGTACATTGGTAGAAGACCAATGCAACAATTAATGTGCCTAATTTTCATAATATATAAAATATGATATACAAACCTTTATTGGCATTGAAAAGTACAGAGTGCTTAGATCAATAGAAAAGCTGTGGAGAGCAATAAAACCATGACCAAATTAAGTTGGGAAAAGTGGTGCAACTTTGGACTAGGCCTGGGAGATAGCCTCTCTGATTTGAATCGCGGTATGTAAAAAGCAAGCAACATAGGTAGTGACATGGTTAATTTTCCCCTGAACTAAAAAGCAAACCTTGGCCTTATCAGAGCAACCTTGAAAACCAGAGAGCAGTGGATCTAAAAATCTTGCTCGCGGGCTATTATAAAAGGGGCAGTCCAAAAGAACATGAGAAACTGTTTCAATGGCATCTTGACTGCAGGGGCATCATCTGAGATTATGTGGGACTCTGCAGTATCTACCAAGTAAAATAGCCGACGGTAGTACATTGAATCTTGCCAGCATGAATGCAAAAAAGGATAACTATGGAGCTAGAAGCCCTGGCTTCAGGGGTAGACCCAAATGACTACAGGAACAAGTTTTCCGAGCTGCCTCAGTCAGCTGTTGGAATTGAATGTCTAACAGTCTGCGTTTGAGTGATTGAAATAGTGCCGAAAGAGAGGACAGGTAGAATGCGTCCAGGGAAATTCCTAAGGACATGATTTTCTTCTGAATCATGGTCAACCATTGGGAAGCGTGATGATTCATCAGCATCAAAAAGGTAAAAGAGTTCTGGTTAGAATTGAATAAAAGGTGGAGCCAGAACTTAAAGGTTGAGAGCCAAGAGTGAGTTTCCAACAATAGCAATCCAGTTTCCATGCATATTGCAGCATAGGGGACACAGTTAGGTAATCCGAGTATTTTCCTCAGGAAGACGGATTGTAAGCCTTCGGTGGTGCGATCGAGGGCTTCGATCCATATGGGGGCACCATATAAGAGTTGGGAGCAAGATTTTGCGTTGAAAGCTCTTAGGGCCATAGGGCCATATCTGTTCCCTTTCAGATAGAAAAAACGGGCAATAGCTGAGGCACTAGTTCTTGCTACTAATAGAGCGCACTTGCGGTGGGTTACCCAGCTCCCATTATAGGAGAAATTGATCTCCAGCTATTTGACTGATTTTACCTGCTCAATAGCGCTTCCCTGTATTGACCATGAGAGTTGTTTCCATGACTTAGAAAAAACTAAGATCTTTGTTTTCCTGTGATTCAGAGTTAGCTCGTTAACGTTGAGGTAAATCATAGTTTGGCGTAATAAACGCTTCCGTCCAACTTGGGAACAAGACAATACAACAGCACATATAAAAGGATGGGAATATGGCGGTGAGCAAGTTTTGGGGTGTGCCCATTGATTGTATGTAAAGCTGGGGCTAGATCGTTTAAAAATAGGTTGAAAAGTGCCGGAGCAAGGATACAGCCCTATTTCACACCCTTGCAAATTAGAATTCCCAGAGTTAAATTCCCCTGAAGATTATACCTGACTTGGCAACTAGTGTGTGTGTATAGGTTTTTAATCAGGAAGAGCAATCTGGGATCTATATTCAACCTGGCCAACTTAGCCCAAAATAACTCTCTCGGGATTGAGTCAAATGCTGCCTTGAGATCCAAAAAGGCAGCGGAGAGTTTATTTTGATGTTTTCCACTATATTTGGAGACTAAGTGTGACAATACTGCACAATGGTCAAGGGTGGATTTGCCATGCCGAAACCCTATTTGTTCTGGGCCTAGTATGTTACACATTGTTAGCCAGTCTTCTAATTTTGCTAGAAGAAGTTTAGCGTAGAGCTTACCAATGATTGATAGAAGACTGATGGGAAGTGAAGGGTTGCCCTTTTTATAGATAGGCACTATAATAGCATTGGTCCATGTCGTAGGCATTATTCCAGTTCTGTTTATCGTAGTGAACAGGGCAGCCAAAGGGGGAGCCCACCATTCCGGGAGGAACTTCAGTAGTTCTGGAATAACTGCATCAGGGCCAGGAGCCTTTTTGGAATTAAGTTATGAGATCAAGGTAATAATATCCTCAGGGGATACTGGAGGCCACTCAGGGGGATTGGAGAGGTTTGCCCCATCGCTACAAAAAAGGTTTATGAAGTATGAGTGCCAAATCTGGGGGAAGATTGTTATTGATTGGTGAGGTTTCCCCTGCAGATCCCCGGAGATTAGTGCCCAAAATGTCCTGCTATCCTTGGACCTGGAAGCTTCCATCAAGTGCTCCCATTGGGTCCTAGCGAGCTGAAGTTTCTTAGACTTAACCATATCTGATAGTTGGTGTTTAACAATAAAATAATCTTTCGGTAGACTGGGCATGTTGTGGCATCTATAACGATGGAAGATGGAGCGAAGGGTGGACTTCAAACGAAGACATTGTTGTGCCAGGGGTTATATTTAGGTTTGCTTTTTGAGACCGCAGAAGAAGAAGGATTAAGCAAGGAGATAAAGTTGGAAATGAGATTCTTATAAGCAGGAATAACTCCCTTGGGGTTTGTGGGAGACATAAGAATAAAACGTACGTAGATTCTCAAGTGATTGCTCAGTGATCTCTGATTGAGCTTTTACAGCAAGGTTACGTGGCCAATTAAGTCTGGGTAAAGACCCCGTGGACATATCAGCTATTGCACAAGCTGAGTTGTCATCGGGAAATAATGGATTGTCAAATATAAAAACCAAGGGAAAATGGTCACTCTCAGAACGATGGTCAATATAAAAATGCTTTACATTATCTTTAAAAGACAGGAGAGTTAAAATGTAGTCTTCTAAAACACTGCAACTTCAGGTTGATGCAAAGGTAACTTCTCCCGGGGAGACTCTGACGGTGGAACCATTTAGCACTTGTTTGTCAAATTGAATACAAAACTTGGCAAGTTGGATACCGGCCTGGTTAATATGTGTATTTTTAGAAATCCTGCCTGACCCAAAAAGCTAAGGGAGGGAAACGTTTGGGTCTAAATCCAAGGTATCCAAAAGATCCCGGTCGTCTTTGCCAATTCTAGCATTAAAGTCTCCAAGCAGAATGATGTATGTCATAGGAAACAGGTGTTCAAGATGCTCAAGGTATGTGGACAGGCACTGTGCCAGTCGACCTAATCAATTGGACAGACCCCCTTGAGTCCCCCCGCCCTCTGGTTGTGCACCCTGTGGGTCAGACTGCCTTGAAGGGTGACCTTCTAGCTGCTCACAAAAATGTGTCCACCACTGAGCAGCAACTATTTGTATCCGGACCCAAGGATCAGAGATCCCGTTTGTCTCATCCAGACAAGAATAGGAAATGTTGGACCCCTTCTCCCCAGCAAAATTCCACGATTACACCCACATGCCCCATGTTTACTCAAAGTCTAGCCGACTCCTCTAAGCTCCTGATCGAGGTAGAAGCCGAGATCCACCCCTTATTGTATCTGGAGATGGCCAACTCCATGCAGCCCAGTGCGATTAACTATATGTACCCCTCTTCCGAAGTACCCACTGGTTCCAGCCTCAGCAATGGATGTATCAACTTCGATCCAAATAGCTCACTTGAACAGCTGACTGAAATCAATTGACGATCAACAGAGCCCCAGCCCCTATCAGTGAAACTGTTATCCTGGAATATAGCTGGCTGGGCAGCCAAGGAAAAAGACTCTGACTTTTGCTCCTACGTCCAACAGTTTGAGATCATTTTTCTACAGGAAACCTGGACAGACTCTCTGATCCATCTAGAAGGTTTTTTAGCATATTCCTTGCCTGGATTCAAAAATAATTCACGTGGCCGGTTCCAAGCTGGCCTGTCTCTATTAGTTTCCCAGCAATCTACATTTAAAGTCCTGGAACTACCCCTTGTAACCCTTTTGCCCATGCTTTCCATTTTAGCTGCAGCTTTGTGTTTATTGTTGTTAATGTTTACCTTCCCCCCTCCCATGACAAAGCTTCGCTATAAAATATGAAATATGCATTTCTACATAATGCACAAATATGGCTACTTAGTTCATATGATATGCAGTGTACGAGTACCAAATCTGGAGAACTGGAATAGCTTTATGACAAAGTGAAGCAGTATAATATTAGTCAATAAAGGAAAATCAATGTATTTGAGAAAGAAAATTCTTTCCTTTTAATAATCTTGTGATTTTGCAAATTAGAATACGAAAGGCAAGGCTGCAATTATATTTAATTTGGGGAGTTATTTATCATTTACCCTTATTGTATCACTGTTTTCATTATTATTAATGGGAAATTATTATTGAATAAAGATTCAGCTCAATATAATGGTACAAAGTACTGAAATCTATTTTGAAACAATAACAACAAAATGTTTTTAATGGAAAAGGGCAGTGTGTCCACAGATTTTTTTCTTTGTTAAATAAAAGCAACATTTCTTTTCTTGAACACTGAAAAGGGCACTGAAAATTGATCTTTTTGGAAGGACATCCTGAAAAGATTTTGACAGATATATTAGAAAGAATCATAGATTTCAAAAGCTGTAACCAATGAATGATTTATTGCTCAGCTGGGTATTGACTGACTGTAAAAAATTGGATCCGTAATACTTACTCCACGTCCATGACATTTTGTTGCACATTCATGAACACCAAATACACTCGTATTTTGGCAGCGACGGTTGAGACAGATCTATGAAAGGAGATAAAAGAACAGGCTTTTTTCTTATTTTCCCCAGAAAATACTTATGTTTGCGGTGCTCATACAAATAGTACACTTTCCCCTCTGTATTCCTAATAATTTTTTCCACAAATTCTTATAGTGAGGTTGTTACAATTTCAAGTTGAAAAGTCATTTCTAGTTTAGATACAAAAGAATAACAGTTACAACTTGAGTTTATCAAATCTACAGCACCAATGGGATGTGACTAGAATAACACAGTAAGAGCCTAATGAGTTGGATCCTAAAAGCTTTTGTTCAATAGCAAACTGTAAATGAAGGGATGAAATCCTTGGAGATCACAACATGACATGTTCACTCGCGGATGGCCACCAATTAAAGCTCAGCTTCGAAAAAAATCCGACAGCCATTTTATCAACTAAATGCCGGTCAACTGACAGCCATCTCGCTTTGTTTCTAATGTGTGTGTGTGTGTGTGTGTTTTTTTTTGCTTTGTTCTCTTATTTTAAGAATTTCCAACCTGCTGTGGGGTTAGGGGTGGGGAGGTGTGACGTATCCTTGAGAAGCAAAAGGCAGATTTTTTGCATTGAATGCAATGAGGACACTTCCAAACAAGCATCACTATGCTGGAAACACACACACCCACACACACTCAAGCTCACACTTGTAAGAGGACAATCAAGATATCTGTTTCCCCCACCCCAATGTATAACAATGTCACTTTGCTCTCTTTTTCTTAGAATGAACTGTGACTGTGGATGTTATATGAACAGGAAATTCACCTGCAGATATGGAGTCTCAGACTGGTTACTGGTTATCTCTTGTCTTTGGAACCTTGTTTGCTATAGGAGAGCCTGTTTACCTCCACTTATGCCCTGCTTTTACTTGTAAATACATCAAATATTAGAAGGACACGTAAATCTCTATGTTTCTCATCCAATGGAATATAGCATAGCTTCTTGGATGCATACTCATCCACTACAAAAGCAAATGTGGCATCTGCATCTTAATCTTCACAGTTCCTGAGAAAACACCAAATGCCATCTGAAAGCTCATCTCACCAAACGAATAGAGACCAGAACCACCTTCTTCTTCTTCTTTTAAACAGTGGACTTCATTTCTTTAGGACCAGTTCAGAATGGTAGCTGTTTTCTTTTTCCTCTGTCTGCATTAAAATTGACTGTTCAGATTTGAACTTCAACAAGTTAGCAGCTTCTTGATAATTCAGATTAGTAGATCTAGAACATTTGGACCTATAAGGTATCAGGCCAACCGCTTGTACCTATCCAAGATACCTTCCACATTCTTTTCAAAAATAGGCCATGACAGCAAATGACAATCACTTTTTGAAACTGTGAGTAGTTTCAAAAGCAAATTTGGTGTGATAACATCCTATTTAAACACAGAAGGGAATTTTAAAAATCCCAAGTGTAAACCCCTGCATTCCCCCAAAACAGCTCTTTGGAGCCTTTCAAATGTTGGTAAAGCTTGAGTTCTGTTAGAGGTGTGCATATTTGTGTTTCTGAACTACAACACTCACTGTTTCACAGTTCATCTCCTTTTGGGATCATATGCACACAAGGTCCTCTGACATCAGTGGGAGGTGAATTTTCAAAATTAATCTGGAAGTAATATCCAGTCCAGTTTTACACAACAATTTGTGCAATTACTGTAATCCAAAGGAACTCCATCAGTGAGGATTTACCCTCTGTCTTGTTAAAGGATTTTGGGAAAAATACTCTGAATAGGCAACTTAAGGTTGGCCTGAAGAAAATACATTTATCTTTGATTTATAAGCAAATGAATAAAGAGGGAGTGGCATATAATGTATCAGTTTGTCCAGGCAGTTACTGTTACAGAGATTTAACTTCTCTCTAAAAAGACAGGGATGAAGCAAGACTGACACTACAATAAAGCAGAGCACGATCCAAACTGAAATGACCCATTTAGTGTGTGGCTGATAAATCATCCAAGTTGAGAAAAGACTGTATGCTGCTGGAATGAATATTATTTGCCAGGTCAACAATCAATAGCCTAGCACATAACATCTGCTCTCTTTTAAATATGGTGCTTATTTCAGCACAGCTAAAAGTCAGACACAATCATAAGGAGAAGGCAGGGGAAAATGTTAAGCAGAAGACAAAAAGGATGCTTAATCAAGGCAGATATTCCCTCGATGGGCAAGAATGGAAATGAGAGCAAATCAACATCAACACACATGGATTCAAGGGTATGTGGCCTCATAAGACCAGAGCTCACAAGCAACGCACTCAGAATATACGGCACACAGGCTTCTGTCCATATTAAATAACCTGCTTTAAAAATCAAGCATAATATTAAAGGCACTGAAGCCTTAGAATTATATGGTTCAATTCAATCCTTTTCAGTAGAACTAACCCAGACTGTGCAGATGGCTTAACATGCTTTGGGATCACACATCATCCATTAAAATACAAAACAGAGTACTGTATTTTAATAGATATAAGGAGTTGTCTTTAATGCCATCAGTTCACAGGTCTATCTTGCTCAATAAAAACGTTATGATCTTGTGTCTCTGATGTCCCTGACATCAGTCTAGAAATCTCTTCAGCCCTATTCAGGATGTGTAATTTTTTTTAATACATTGCACCAATCAATGTGGGAAGGGGCATATGTTCACTCTTTCAAAAAAAAAAACAAAACCCACTGGGAACACCAATGTGTTGAGCCTTTTCTGATGCCATGTGTGATGCTCTCTTACAGGTGATGCTCTCTTTCATCTGAACAAAAGCACCTCTGCTGTTCCTGGAATATTTCCATATGAGTTGGAATGTAGAAAACTGGGGAGCCTCTATTGGCAGTGCAGGCTTTCCGTGCCATGCTACTGCCCCCTACACACAGGGAAGTGGCAGAAGCAGGGACAAAGTGGAGCAGGGTTAGCATGTGTTGATGCAACACACTTTTGAATGGGTGCCTAGGAATTTGAGACAAAGGTTTTAAATATATATAGATTGTTAATTATAGCTTTAAAAAAATGTGTTCTTTGTCTTTCATGTCAAAAGCAGCAGAGCCTTGCTCCTTTGCAGTTATCATTCATTTAGAGAAAGGAGCACATGAAACAGAACCCAAAATCACAATATGTTTAAAACTTGGTGCCAGCGTGCTTAACTGATGTGGGAGCTCCCAAAACCTCAAAGGCAATCATAAGTTCAGAGATGCTGGCATAACCAAAACTCTCGTTTTGATTGTTAGATCTTTAATCTGCCAACAGCATAAACATCCTTCCCCTTTAACACTGTTTCTCTCTCAAATTCTCAGGAGTACATCCTCCCCACCCATTTTTCATAATTTTCATTTTTTGATTACTACCCTATGCAGAAACGCTGGTAAAATCTGAGCAGGGATATATTAAATAATATTCCCTTAGAAGGCAAAGGTTTTTTTTTTTGCCTTGACAACTTCTGCAGCTTTGAAACATGCCAAAACACATAGCGAATGAAAAAGTAGACAGAATTATCAGTTAAAAGCCAACAAATATCCTGGTTATTATTCTCAGGTCTGACATTCTATGAGGAAGAGAGATTCCACTGCTTCATTTTAAAAGGAAGCTATTGGATTCTTCGTTAATTCTCTGCAGCCAGATTGTCATTATTGTTATTGTTGTTCCTATCACAGAAATAGTTTGTTGCGTTCCACATTATTAACATTTTGCATTGCCAAACAGGGTAGAAAAATAAGTGAAAGTACTCCCTGGTAGCTTTTAGGGCTCATCCAGGCATTGGAAATATTTATAAAAATGCAAAAGAGACAAAATACCTTGACCGATAAGAGAATAGTATAAAACCAGAAAAATTATTGACAAAATGGAAGCTCACAATTTCTTTAAAATGTAACTTTTAAAAATAACCAAGTATTACTTCTTACACGTAAGTTACTTAGCTGTTACTTGCTAAACTCAAAAGTTAAGTCATAATGATTAACTAGTTATTTTCTTAAGCTACAACTAGTTGCAAATAACTGTTACTTGCAGCTAGTTATCGCTGTTCTCTGAGAAGAACTGTCATAAAAACCAAGAAAATGAATATACGTATCTGTTTTCATGAAGAAGCAAATTTCTTCCCCTAGCTGTTAAATAAAATCAATAGCTGGTAATTAGATTAATCTGAAGGATTCAGTTCATCTAAACTGAGATGCATGAGAGCTGGTTATTCCATAGTGAACAGAAGGCTAGTCGAATTCATGGGTTGCAAAACTGTATGTATGGAAGGCACACATTAAGAATATCATGTTATTGCTTCTTAAGTTTTAGGACTGAGACTTTAGAAGAAACACACAGTAAGACACCCTTTCTTCCTCTTCCTCAGAGATGGCACCAACATCACTATGGCTGAAATGGTCAGAACCAGAATTGCAGTTAGAGCAGGTCCACTGAATCAGTAGGGATTTGGTGAGTCAACTCCTCTCTCTGTTTCACTGAGTCAATGGGCCTACTCTAGCTGTGACATACTACAGGATTTGAGCCTATGTTTTTAGCACCTCTTATGTCATGGGTGTGTTAAAATACTTATGAAGAAGGACAAGTTACTTTTATTTTCAAGTGTTTAATTACCAGGTTGGCACATTTCTGCCAGCAATACACTGTATAGCAAATAGATAAAGCAAAGCAAAGCCTGGCAGTAGGCTGCAAAACTGAATCAAGGCCAATTTCTGTTTAAGTTTATAAAATGCATTTTTCAGTGTATTTATTAAAGAACTGGACAGAGTGAAGTTGAAAAATGGTCTATTTCTTTCAGAGTAAGAGCAACGCATAATAGCAAAATAGAGGATATTCACTGTTGTTTTTTTCAAGTGCTTCCTAAAGTTATAAAACCCATCTGTCATAGCATGTGATTTTCCTACCATTGCAATTTACTGCACCCTTTGTTTTGTGGTTGGGCCCTGCAAGCTAAACACAAGTGCACATATCAGCTCCCTAGATTGTCACATGCCTGAAAATCCAAGCAGAACCTCGTTAGCTGCCAATGAGAAGCCACTGCAAGTTACTCCATTTGCCTTCTGCATGTATAATAACTCTTGTTTCAGCATTTTTATGTACCCATTGATTGTGAGGCTGTCTGGCTAAATGACAGATCAATTCCATTCTTTCTCACTATACTCATAGGTATAGAACAATTATTTGCATATGCCTCTTCATTTCGTTTGTTAATTCAAAATACAGAAAGTGGGATGGAAGAAAGTATAAGGTTGAACCTCATGCAAACTCATGTAAAAGGCAAGGCATGTACGTCTGTAAAGGAACATAGATTAGACTATGGAAGAGGATTTCTAAACCTTACTTTTCCATCTTCACACTTTGTTCCAGCCAGAACAAGGCCAGGATCAGGCATGTCATCCCCCAAATAAACATGGGTTCCACGGCACAAAATTTTGCCTCCTTCTTGTAATGGGATGTTTGTTTCTATGGAGACAGCATTGGTACCAATTACAGGTCGATTGGCTCCCCCTTGACACTGAATTTTTCCACACTTGGCATCCCTGAAGGAGGAGAAATGAAGGTAGGCCATGTTAATGACATTTGCATCTACTGTTGGCAAAACTTCAGCTGCTTTTCTGTTGGAAAAGAGGAGATACCTCGGTTCACACTTGGCAAAGGAACTTTTAGAATCCTTGCCACAGTTCCCATAAGGATCCCCGGCAGAATTGACTCTCTCAAAACATATCCCAGGAGCAGGCTTGGCACCTAGAACAAACACAAAAAAGTTTTCAACTTAACGAGGAAAACAAGGCAGAGAAGGCATTGTCTTAGTAAGAAGTAGCAGAGGAAAAGTGAAAGAGTCAAGAGGAAAGGCTGAAATGTGAAGAAATATCACCAATGACCTCTTTATAGTTAGGATAAATTGTCTTGACAAGATGAGACAGGCAATCAAGGATTCCAAATCCCCCATGAGAGATCTCACCTACAGCGCAAGAGTGAGACAAGTGCTTCCTCTTGTCATAGTTTGCACAGTCTGTACATAATGTCTCTAATGTCTGTTCCACTCATGTAACTAAACATACATAAAGCGCAAGCACAAAAGTATAGGCCAACTCAATAGCCCACCCATTGCTTCTGCTTTTAATAGCCCATGCAACAAAGTGGTAATTATTGTAGTTTTACATTTTGCGTATTTCTAGAAATGAAAAAAAGTCAGACCTGGAAGCTGTCTCCAAAACCAACAAAAGAAAAATATCAAAACAACAGGACATTTTTTGGTGATTTCTCATTCAGTGCACAAGAATAGACCATGTCATTACTGACATTCCCAGAAAAAACTCTGGGGTTTTTCTCTACCCTCTGGATCCCCAAATTATGAGTGAGTAAATGGCCTTGGAGGCATTCGCAGCTTCCACCAATGACCACAATTTTGTTCCAATATTTGTTTTGGTCTTAATATAAAACCTAATGCTTCAGTCCAAACTTCCTCATCCTGGTGCCAGATGCTTAGATGCATAACTTCTAGCAATCCTGACCACTGACCAGGATGGGTGGAACTGATGGTGGCACTTGAAATAAAAAAATAATTGGAGGGTGTCAGGGTGGAAGGACTGGCTTTAGGCTCATGCAGCTGGATCTCATTTCAGAGATCTGTAGCACAGTTTCAGCAGCATAAATACTGTATACTAGATGCTTCAATGAATGCTACCTTTAACTGGCCCTGCAAATGTGCTTGTGAGCTTGTTCAACCCAAGAGTTTCTGATGGATTTTCTACCTTTAAAAGCTGCACAGAAGACAAAATATCACTTAGGACAGCACTGTAACTGGGGAAAAACACCCTCTCCAAATTTTTGCTTCTGTTTCCCCTTAAAGATAATGATGTCTTGCCCTGGTTCAGTCTCACTCAAGCTTTTTAAGTGCAAATCCACAGTGCATTTTCCTTCTGAACTCTGGGGTCTTATGCCTGTTACATGATATCAAGTCAATTTCCTGGAAAGGTTTACAACATATGTAAGATACTCAAGAAATGATTTTTACCAGTGCAAGTTCCATCCTGTGAGTTTCCATGGCTGAGGTGGACTTGAACCCATGTCTCCTGAGTCCTAGTCAATTTGCGACATGACACTGGCTTCTTATGTAGTAATGTTGTTTTTTAAATGTCAGCCTTGTTTTTCCAATATTTGTCTGAATCCAATCTGCTTTCTCTTCCCACCCTTTGCTCATGTCCATTTGTTTGTTTGGACACTGATAAGCATTTCCTCAAAAGTATGCATTTATGTGCTTGTTTTTCTTAAAATGTACATTTCTCATTGACTGCAGGATGTTCGTGCCTGTTTTTCAAAGGTATACTTTTTTAGCCCATCACTGTTTAAACATAATGCAATAGATCCATTTGATTACTTTAAAATTAACCATGCACATATGATTCATGCTTATAAAACAAACCACAAGGCTTGCAAATGTTCAGATTTCTGAGTAAATCTCTGCTTTGTCCCAAAATGAGTCTTTTCAGGAGAGACTGTAGTTCTTTGTAATAACGCCCCCAGTGCTAAAGCATTCTCTCTGTGTTTTACAACATAATTATCCAGAGCAACACTTCCCCCCCACCCCAGTGAGCTGGGCATTCATTTTACTGACCTCAGAAAGATGGAATTCTGAGTCAGCTTTGAGTCACCTATCTGAACTCATCGGGATAAAACTCAGGTTGTGAGCAGAGACTTGAATGCCATACTGCAGTTTAACCACTGCATCACAGGGTTGTCAAGGACTGTGTATGTGTAAAACTAAGTAAAACATTAGAGAGATCTCACAATTCTCCAGTGCTTTCTCCTCTAAAGGATGTGCCCTGAACTCCCTTTTCCTTAGATAAAGGAAAATACAAAACATATTGCTGTCAGAATAGTGGATGGATGAGATACCCATGAACCAGAAGAGATTTCTTGAGTGAAAATGTCTTGTTTTTATGGATCATGTTATGAACAATCTCATATTTGTCACATCATAAACTGGTGCTCTAAAGAGAGGCAAAAGATTGATACCTCATGGATATCAAAGAGGCTTGAATATCATTGGATCTCAGTCTGAGAGTTGGTATCTTTAAGATCAGGAGACTCCTTACATCTGAGACAATTTTAAAAGACGCTCGCCCACACAAAAGCCAAATTAAATCTTAAACAATCATCACAAGGTTACTGACTTTCTAAATTACATTCACAGAAAAAAAGATATCAAGTGATTTTTTCCCCTAAGCCTATTTGAAATACCTTTCTTGATTGTTCAGGAAAATGAAAATACATTGAAACAGTTTGTGCACTTACATGAATCTTTCTGATAAATTAGAAGGAAGAATGAGTGAAAGCAACTATATTTCTGACTGATTTTTCACTGACAGTGTTGAGAACAGCATTAATCAGAGAACAAGGTTCCTTACATGGCCCAACTTGACAAGGAAAAGGAAATTTAAAGGAATTTTTTTCTCCTACACTTCTTTAAACTGAATTCATTCATGCAGCAGCTAAGACAAGGTTTGCCCTCTTGATAAGACTAAAAGTTCATCCGATCTAATAAAGGCCTTCCTTTGTTGTTTATCCTCAGCATCTGAAATTCAGAAGCACATGTGGTTCTTATTTAGCTGCTGCAGTTCAACTGTGGAATCTGCTTTTTACTAAAACCTTGAGGTTCACCAATTTGAATCAGGATAAAAATACTGCTTGTGATGTTAGGGCTGAGTGGGTGTGTGTGTGGGTGGTATTCCCATTGCACCACAAGACTGGGATGACTTGCACATCCAAGTCCAAAATTACTGTAAGATCAGGGCGTCTGCTTGGTGGGGGTGGGAGAAAGAGAGAAAATAAGTAATAATCTGTTGTTGATGTTGTTGAACAGATAAGAGTTAGAAGGCTTCATCAATCTACTGCAGATCTTTCCCCCCTTCTATAGCTAGTATTTGTTTATGGACTTGTCCTACGGGCCCATGTTTTTCTTTTTTTTAAAAAACTCTTCTGAGTCATGTCCCATCTAGCAATAAATAATTCTATAAATTAAGTTGGCTGAAAATCTTAAGGGTGCACAATATAGTTCTCAGTCATGCCTTAAAACAAGAGGATTTTTTTCACAGCCTTTATTGATATTCTGTACTAAGATAATCTAAGGGCTGAATGAAGATGCAGATCAATTCTTTATCCACTATGCTGCTTTTTAGATTGTTTTTTAAAGCAGGCTAGTGAGAGTAGGCATGAAGAAGGGATTGTTAAACTACGGTACTTCTGAATACTCTGTATCTAGAAAACTCTGGTAAGGGTTGAAATCTTATCAAAATTGATTGATGGCATGACTCCCTCTATTGGCTCGTTCTGATAATACATGGTGAAAATATGTATTTCTAGACTGTATTCGTGAAGGCTTTCATGACAGGGACCTAATGGTTGTTGTGGGTTTTTCGGGCTCTTTGGCCGTGTTCTGAAGGTTGTTCTTCCTGACGTTTCGCCAGTCTCAGTGGCCGGCGCCTTCAGAGGACAGAGTGTTGTCCTCTGAAGATGCCGGCCACAGAGACTGGCGAAATGTTAGGAAGAACAACCTTCAGAACACGGCCAAAGAGCCCGAAAAACCCACAACAACTATTTCTAGATTCTCCTTTTTCTTTTACCATGCTAGACATACTATTCACTATTATCCACAGTTTTCAGCATCTGCATGGGAGCTTGGAACAACCCTGCACCCCCAGTTATGGGGGTCCTGCTGTACATTACCTGAACTTCTATTTCACATTGACAACTCTGAAAAGCAGTCATTTGTCTACATGAAAAAGCTACATGATTAAAATGATGGAAATCTGAAAAAGGTGTCACAAATATGCTTTAGTCAATGGCAGAATGTGTACAAAAACGCACATGAATTTCCATGTGACAAGAAGTTGCACAAGATGGGACTGGGATAGAAGAAACATGGTTGTAATATTCTAAGAAATGCAACAGGGATGAGACTGACAGGTTTGTATATCCCTAATGCTATTACTGTTGTATATATACAATATGTATGTATGTAAGAACAAAAATAATGGATGGAAATACTAGGTTAAAAAACATACAAATAAAGAAGAGCCTACAAAGCACTTAAGGAAGCAAACCATGATGCTCTGTTTCTTGAGAGAGCCCATTTATCATAATTCTAGGAGATAAACAGAAGCAGAAAGCCTTGCCTTTCTCTATTTGGTTACTTGAAGAGTCAAATGCAAAATGATTTGTGAAAGATTTCCAGTGGATATTAAATGCAATGAACTGGGTGAGAAGAGTTTATTTTCCTTTGCTATTGACAATCAGAGCCTGATGCTTTAGTGATTAAGGTCATGTCAACCTTTCCACCTTAATGCTTCTCCTTACCCCAGAACAATGAAATCAGTTTTTTCAAGTAATCCCATGTACTGGTGACAGATGGTTCCCGCTCCCAATGTACACATTTCTTTAAATTCAGCAGAAAAACTGACATTTCTCAGATGGCTTCAAATGCTTATATGACTGGAGTGACTAGCACAGTAGTCTCTACCAGTATAAAGAGCTTTTTTTTTTTCAAATTGCAAAAGCAACAAAAACTTTAAAAAGTCTTTTCTTGACACAGTGGCACCAGGGATATAGATACAGGCATAACAGTATCTAAGACTGTAGTTAGCTGAATTCGGCCCTTTTGTGATTTTCCTTCCCAATCCATACAAAAGCCATAAGAGCAGAAGCCACACTTTGGTGCTGGCTCATAAACTCTTCTTAAATTGTGGTTTATCACTTAATCTGTATTGCGAGCAGCCCTTTGCCCATGGCTCCCTCCCAATTGTCCACTGTTAAATAAGAGCACAAGAGAGGAACAGACCAAAAGATGGGGGAAAGATAAAGTAGTTTGCTTGGTCATATACTGAACAAGTCATAGCTAAAGCAACAAACCAGGGCTAACATAAGCTATGGCTTAATATGATGTACAAAGTGACCAAGGCTGAGAAATACCAGATGTCTATAGAATTAGATAGCCTTTACAAATGCTGCTGTCAAATTATAAGTAACAATCAACTTGAGCTTTCCTCCCCAATACTGCTATTCTTAAATCCCATATTGTTTATAATAAAGGCAACTGTTCTGATAAAGAACAGGCAAAAACCTTTGACTTATTTCATCTCCCACCAGGGAGCAGCATGGACAGAGAAGTTACCAATGCTGGCTTCTTGTGTTTACTGTTGGGGCTATTTCAGGGTGGAGGAGGCAGGCATGTGTTTCTCCCTAGTTCGGACATTCCCTGTGCTGCTTTGGTACTGCATAGTTTGGGGAGCAGCTGTTCAGAATGCACCCTAGAGGGCAGGCATGAACATCAAGAGGTCAGGATCCAAAGAAGAGGCTGAAATCCTCCTGCTTAGCACAGTAAGTCTCGCTAGCAGAGATCCATTGAATCAATGGGGATCTCGTGAGTCAACTCCTCCATAAGTTACATTGATTCAAATGGACCTACTCTAGCTGCAACTTATTTTAGTACAGTAAATCACAACTAGACTAAGCCTATCTGAATCAGTGGAAGTTACAGAGAATGCGTGAGACATTCACACATACAGCAGTATTTCTTCAACTGCAGACCCCAAGGAACTTCTCCCCAAACCTGTGGAATGCTGAAGAGTAAGCACTAATGTAGTGCAAGAAACTCTGATAAGAATGTAAGAAATGCATGAAGGAAGTCTTTGAAGTGCTGGCTGGGTCAACAGAAGCTGGATGCACAACTCAGTGAGTTGGGTGTGTGGATCTGGGTTCAAAAGATGGGCATTTGAATTCCCACTGTGCCTCCCTGGAGAAGAGCCAGTTGGCATCCTTGAGCAAATTATATCATCCTAGACTGCCCCTAGAAGAAGGGAATGATAAACCACTACTGAGTACTGTATAGTCAGAAAAGCTTACAAAAGAGCCACCAGAACTTAGTTTGATAGTATTAAATTATTATCATTATTAGCTTCAACAGACATCAATATGCCTTGGTTACAGATCATTTTACTGACTGACTAATTGATTTGATTTGATTTGTATACCACCCATCTGGCAACCCAGGCCACTCAGGGTGGTTCACACAGCACAATAAAACAGACAGTACAATAACAAAACAATGTATAAATTAATCAATACAATTTAAACAACTAAAAATAAAATCAATAAACATTAACATTAAAAGGGAATGGGAAAGATGGCAGGGTTGAACTGTAAGTTGGATCAAGGTGGAATAGAGTCTGGGAAGGCCTGTATAAAAAACAATGTTTTAAATAATTTTTTAAAAGTTCCCAGTGAGGGCACTAGGTGAATTTCGGGCAGGAGAGCATTCCACAATTGTGGAGCTACCGCCAAGAAGGCCCGGTTTCTAGTCATTTATTTCTGGGCCTCTCTTGGGGTCAGAACCTTCAACCGCCCGGCCTGGGAGGACCTTACTTAAGAGACATGCATTGGTGTTGGCCAAACCCTGAATCAAGTCAGCTTAATTTGACCTGATTTGTATGAGGTACAGATGAAAATGGAGTAGTCAGATTTAATTCCAGAGTAAAATGACCCATGACATTCACGCTCATTTGCAAATCTGAGTGTCTAAACTGAGTGGAAACTATGTAAGATCCCTAAGGTATATGGTCAATCATCTCATACCACTCTTCCTTTATTTAGCAGTCAGTATTTTGTACATTCTTTCTTTACTTCCCATTCCGTTTGTCTGGTGGACTGAAGTAGCTTAGCCTCGTCCTGTGTCTAGTAATGTGTTTGTTGCATATGCATTTGTGTTTGTTTTAGGAAGTGAAAATTATTCCTCCCCTTGCCCCAACTGGCCCTAATTATTGTTAGGTGTCTGATTTGCTTTCTCCTTGCAATTCTTGTAAGATGTTTAAAAATCTTTCTATTGTTTGTTTGTATGTATATGCATGCATATTGACAAAAACAGGATGAATAGACAAGACTGAACATTCAACGGACTGTACTTTAAAAAAAGAATTATATGGTTTTTTAAAAAAGAAGCTGCAGAATGCAAACTATGTCACCTAAAGCCATAAGGGCTTTTACACTAGCTAGGCTCAATGTATTTCCTTCCAAGCTTTTGGAGGGAAAATTTTGAGGTTTGCCTACAGCAGATTGTCTCTGCCCTTGTACAGTGGGGTCTTGACTTGAGAACTTAATCCGTACTGGAAGGCGGTTCTCAAGTCAAAAAGTTCTCAGGTCAAATCTGCATTTCCCATAGGAATGCATTGAAAACCATTTGATCCGTATCTGCTCTTTTCCGTCCATAGAAACTAATGGGAAGCTGCTTCGACCACTAGAGGGGGATATTTTGTTTCTTTTTTTCTTAGGTCAAGAAAGGTTCAGGGAAGGCAGGGAAAATACAGTCCAGGCAGGACAGTACCAGGCAGTCTGAAGACTGTCTCCCAATCCACTCTCTAAACGCTGGGAGGAGTGAGGAAGCAGACAGGCACCCTTTTCACTGGCCAACAGTTAACTGAAAGTTCAAATTTTGCACTTTCCCTGCCTCCCACGTGGTTTTTTTTCAGTTCTTAACTCAAATCTAAGTATGTAAGTCAAGTCAATATTTTCCTGTGAGAGTGGTTCTTAAGTCAAAATGTTCTTAACTCAAGCCGTTCTTAAGTCAAGATCCCACTGTAATAGTGAGAAAGTTGAATCAGTTGGTCATGTTCTCCTTTTCTGTACCTGCTATCGGGATCTTCATATGGAGCTTTTATCACCTATTATTTGTAAATCTTCTGGGAGATCAGAGGAGGATTATGTCCAACTGCTACTCTCTGACAACACTCCTTATATTATAAGACAAGTGGCCAAATTCTGTGTGGCAGCAATGGTTATTCGTAATCAAATGTTTGGGTAGGTGATTTTAGATGGATATGTTTTTAATATAACACTGATTGAGGTTTTATTTATATCAAGGATACATGATATTATTAACTGGAAAGAAGGGTTGTTTTATCATGTTTTATTGGAATTTTATTACCCTGACTGATCTTACCAAGCTATAATTATATGTATCTATTTTATATTGATTTGGTTTTACTGGTCTTTGACCGTAATAAAGTATTCATTCATTCAAACCCCTAAAGTTTGCTGCCTGTCATTTTAGCTTTACTACTCTCTTTATGTTCTGACATGTCCTGACATTTCATGTATACCATTCCCAAAGCAACACAAAAAGGTGATTTTGTTTTTCCAATGCAAGTCAATGGGAGGCTAGTAATCCGAATTTTCACATTGTTTCAGATCTGGGGAACAATTTGAACCAAATGGGAACTGAATTCCAACATTTCAAATTGAGATTCAACCCAAAGGGCTAAATTGACCTCTAAATCAATTTGGGAATGTGTACCCACAAATAGTCCTATCACAAATGTATTTGTAAGAAGCCTGGATATTGTGCTGTGAACCCAATAACAGTTTAAATCCAGTTGCTTAGTATAATAAGTTGCACCAGTGTAGCAGGCCCATTGAATCAGTGGGTTAAATGGGCCTAGTAAACTCCTCAGTAATTTCCATTGAGTTAAATGGGCCTAGTAACAGGGTTTCTGCCAGTATCTGCGTGGGTGAAATATGCTGTGGATTTTCCTAATACAGATAAGTTATTTTACCATGCAATAAATAGCTTCAGGTATACAACTTAAAAAGACCGTTCTGCATTTGGAATGTACATTTGCATTTGTTGGTTTGTATGGAACCTATTGCTTGGAATCAAAATATCAAATAGTAACTTAAATGAAAAGTATTACATATCAGAGTTACACACTGGAGAGACTTCAAGAAAATGTGGTGGGCTATCTATACAGCTACATTGTTATGAAAAAGACAAGTGACTGAGCAGGGACAGTGAGTGGAAGTCATGTCAGACAACAGAGTATCGGTCAATTGGTTTGGAGAAATAAACCAGACTATACAAAGAAGGAATCTTAGCTAAACATTTTTATATCTATTGCCCCTTGCAGGCATATGTGGTTACTTGTGCAAGTGTTACTGAACTCTTCTCAAGTATTGTTCCATAACAACCCTTGGAACAGTAATCTAAGCTGCTGTATGCAGATTCTTAATCATGAGGTGGTTCTTTATTATCCCTTCTTTGGTCAGATAAGTTCATATGTTGTTGCTCTTGAGGCACATCTTGTCTGTGCCTCAAGATGATTAAAGCTACAATCCTATCGATATCTACCCAAGAATCAGGAAAAGGGAACAAATTTCTAAATAGATCTGTGTGCACATGTTCAATTATTCTTAAACATATTCAGCAGATTCTACACCAACTGTCCTGATCTTCCATCCAGACAGTTTAGTTTTACATTAAAACTAGTGTACAGCTTTTACCAAATGGGTATCACTTACCAACTGACAACACTACTTATGTCAGTGTTAATGGTCCATATATTTTTTCATCATCACAACTGACACCATTATAAAGAGGGGGGAATGGAACCAGACATATTTAGTTACACCTATATGCTTCAAACAAGGATTCATATGGCAGCTGAGAAATTTCCAGTTTCTTAAAGGTTAAAGCTTCCTTTCTCCCAGAAAAAAAAATCAATAATGCTTCTCTTTCCAGTAGATTTATCTGCATACCCAAACACCTCCTGGAAATGCCAATAAGGGCAGCAGATAATATCCAAATGCACTGAACTGCAGTCTTATTGCTATTGGTAGGTCATAGTTACAGCAGTTTGCCAGATGGATGGCATATTATTCTGTTGGAGCAAAACAACATTTTTTGTGGCACTTTGAAGTCTCACTTTCATAGACTTCAGCCCATTTCAAATGCCTACAGTGTATCTGGAGAAGTGAGCTGAAGTCCATAGAAGCCTGAGCCAAATAATACTTGCATCTAACACAATGCGATTTTACCAAAAAAACAAACCACCCATGTTTTTTTCTGTTTAATTAAAAGAAAGTATACATTACAAATGGAGAGAGAGAACTTTCTTGTATACACAGAACGTTCCCACTCTCTGTCCTGAAGAGAAGTTTGCTAAACATTATTCCAGTAAAATGCATGAGTTTATTAAACAACACCTGGATCAATATTCTCTGCCCTTTATAACAGCTTGCTGATATATTCTATATTCTTCACAGCATCCCCCCTCTCCTGAAGCTCTTGATTTAGGATTAGACATGCACCTTTGAAATCCCTTTAATAAGTCATAGAAATTTACATACTCCCTTATTAATTGCTGCTTTTCTTTTGGTATGTGTGATGGACAGGTCAGTAACCACTCCTGTCCATCACAATGGAACCCTGATTTAACAACCAATGGGTGAACAGAAGAGGCGGAACTAAGAAAATATAAGAAGAACGGAAGACAGTTAAAGATCGGTTAGAGGTTAGAAGTTAGAGTTAGGAACTTCAGTTAAGGATATCAGTTAGAGAGAAGCAGTTTAGGCAATTAGAACCAGCCTTGTGTTAAAGAAGAATAGAGAGATAGAGAACAAGATAAGAAATGAATAAAAACCTTGATCAACATGATTATACAAAAGCAAATATAAATGTTATCAAACACAAATAAGACCATCCATGATTTACTTTATATGATTTACTTATAAGCACTTAAATAAACATTGTTTTATCGAATAACACGATTTAAGAGTCATATGTAATAGAGTGAGGAATAAATCCTCTGGTGTGTGACAGTATGAAAGAACTGATATTTCCTCAAAATTTGGGGCCATGAACAAACATTGCAATTCCTCTTATTGCCATGACATCATTGTGCACTGAGGAATTTTACTGCCTTCTCATGAATATCAGAATCTTCCATTCTGCGCTTGCCTTCCACTCCTAAGCAATATAGCTGGGAGCCAAACTAAAGATGACACAGGAGATCTATGAATAGGATATCTCTCATTATGAAGGCGGCATTTTAAAAGCATTTTTCACAAAAGCAGCAGAGCTACCAATTTTGACCAGATCAGTGGCACCAAATGACAGAACATCTGTATAAGTCCTTCTACTGGCATTTTCTAATTTAAAAGCAACCTCTTTCTGGCAACAATTACATATTTGTTGTGCAGGGCAAATAATATGGTGCAAGAAAATGGCAATGCAGGGAAATGTAATCCTGATCTGAAGCATCCCCTGCAGCTGTTATTAACTAGGGATGGGACTTTTGGATTTTTTCAGCTGTTATTCCCCCCAAATTTGCCCAAAACTCTCCAGGCAGAATTCTGGGAGATGGAACCCCAAACCAGAAAGCAACAGAGGAGATTTCTGTATCCATAGATGTTTCTGTCCACATGTGTCTCCTATGAAAAACAAGGAAACTGCCTCAGAGCTCCCTTGGAGTTGCAAATGCTACCTGGAAAATGTAAGGCATCAAGGAAAGGAAAAATGTAGAAAGAATGGAAGTAACAGGATGCTGACCTTCTGAGTCTTTTAAGTGGATTAATCCTTTAAAAACTGTTAAAGCAGTTGAAACTATAATGGAATTTTAGGGTTGCAGAATTTAAAGAATCAATGGGTGAAAGTTATTTACTTAATGGAGCAGGTTGGGCAACTTTTGTGGGTCCAAGGCTCATGTTTATCTTCCCTTAAAAGCTTGAAAACTCTTAAGTTCCTGCTGTGTGTGTGCATGCAATTTGCTATTTAAAGTCTACTTTCCCATAGAAGAAAGTCTTGGTACAGGATTTTTGAAAACTGGAAGAGACTGCTTCAGCCAGAGATTATCACTCAGGAGTGGAGGAAGAAGAATCAAACTTGGATAGTGGGTACAAGCAGTGATATGTGTGGGTAATATAGCTTAGTAATTATATACATGGAAGATGGGGTGGATGTCTGTCTTATATGGACTAAGTGCTGATACTTTGATCCGTTACTAACACTGAATACTGGTTTAGAACTAAAACAGCTTTCTTCAAATTAGATAGAATGAAGTAGAGTTTGGTATCATTAGTATACTGTTGGCACCAAACCCTCACACTCCAGAAATCTCTCCATGTATCATTTCATGTATATGTTGAATATCATGTTTAATATCATGGGAGACAGAGCAAAATCCTGATGAGTCTCATACGCCAATGGCCAAGGGGTCAAACAGAAGTCCTTAAGCACTGTCTTCTGCACTCACTCCTCTAGGACAGTGCCTTCAAGACAATCCCAGCGAGACAGCCTGTAAGGATACTATGGCTGAGTGTATAAAAAGCCACTGAAAGCTGCCTGGGGTCCTTTCAAGGAGAACAGCGGGGTAAAAATATTTTAAATAAATAAATTAAATAATAAATTATGTCCAGCAGAACCAACAGGTACACATCCCTGCTGTCTAGTTCCTAGCATATACCATCTACCAAGGTGATCAACACTGTCTCTGTTCCATAATGAGGCATTGAAGCCAAACTGAAATGCACCTAGATAATCTGTTTTATCCAGGAAACCCTGGAGCTGAAAAGCTGCCACATGTTCCCATTCATTACCCAAAATGGGACATTGGATACTGGCTAGAAATTGTCCAGCACAGTGGGCTTCATGGAGGGCTTTTCTAATGTTGTTCATATTAATGCCTCCTTTAGACATGCTGGAACTCTGCCTTCCAAAGAGGCATACGTTACTCTCTTCTACCCGCTTGAACTTATCCATTCTCAATGGAGAAGCCAGGAGACAAAGTTACATCCACAACTATACCATTCAAGCCAGAGTTGATCATGCAACTTTGTCTGCAAAGTGCTGTGCAAATTCTTCATAGGAGTCTACTATGTGGTCAACATTCTGTTCTCAAGGGCAAATGTATAATAATGCCTTGAGCATTTGGAACGGCTTCACTGGACAGATCTGTACCGACAAAATAGCAGTGAAGAAGGATATTTTCTTTGTTGCTGCCAAGCCACAGGTTAGGTCTTCCAGTTAACTCTAACCCATGTTCCAATGCAATGTTTGCTGTCCTTGATTAGGATGTAATGTCAGCTAAAACCAGGTAACTGTCCAAGTGAATTCTCAGTACTGATGGATATGCAATTCATGGCACATTTTCTTTCTAATTCAGCAACAGCCGTGAGTTATGTTTGCCTAACTAATGCTATGCACTTACACAATGGCTTTCGTCCCAGAAATCCCTAAGTGCTTAAGCAAACATTATAGTAATTACTTCAGAGAGGTGGGTTAGCATTTGCATTTTACAGTTAAGTAAACTGAGGCAAGAGGCAGCCACTTTTATTCCTGAAAGGATTCCTATGTCCCCAGTGCACATAGTTTCAGAGAGGGCCAATAGCTTTGTCTGGAAGGAGGCTACTAGATCCTGTCTTAGATTTAAGCATCTGCAAAGTTCTGAATTATAGAGTAGAGACATGATCTTAGCATTAATGTGGCAATATAACACCTACTCATTTGGTATTGATGACATGCATTAAGCCACACCATTGATATTTCTGAGACCCTGACGTTGGCAATGCTGGCCCTAACATCAGGCAGAGTTAATGCTAGGATGCCAGAAACACCTTCCACTGCTCCCTCCATGTCTCCCCTTGCCCATACCCTGCCCTTCACATTCCTGCTCACTTGCTTGCTCCTATGGGTTCTTCTTGCTTGTCCTCTATATAAAGAAGTGCCAGTTAAGGGAAGCTGCTGGAATACAGTGGTGCCTTGCTTAACGATGTTAATTTGTTCCAGCGAAATCGCTGTAGAGCGAAAACGTCGTAAAGAGAAATTAAAAAACCCATTGAAACGCATTAAACCCCAGTTAATGCGTTCCGATGGGCTAAAAACTCACCGTCCAGCAAAGATCCTCCATACAGCAGCCATTTCCGGTGCCTATATAGCGAGCAATCCATCCCTAAGCACAGCGGGGAGCCATTTTGAGCACCCGGTGGCCATTTTAAAAACCCGATGATCAGCTGTTTTGATCATTGTAATGCAAAGAATCGGTTCCCAAAGCAGGGAACTGATCTTCGCAAAGCGAAAAAAACCCATTTAGACCATCGTTTTGCAATCGCAATTGCGATCGCAAAAACATCGTCATGAAGCAGATTCATTGTAATGTGGGGTAATCGTTAACCGGGGCATGACTGTACTTTCGCATGGGACAGGCAGTACTTTTATCACACAGTTGGATGCTGAGGTATAGCAAGGGGAAGTAAAACAGCAATGAGCAGCTGCATGGCTAAAAAGATACTGGCAGTGTCTGTAAAGCTTAGGCCACTCCTGCAACCTAGCTATCAGCTGCACTGGGGGATATGGTTATTATCTAAAAACGCAAGGGGACTTACCTCTATTCCATAGGCAAATGTATGGGCTTCAACATTTGCGTTCTTCTATTGCAACAGGGGTACTGATTGCTGGTGAGAAAAGGTTTTGTGTGTGGAAACAACAGAGTGCAACACAGAAGATTAACCCTGCAGTAATGAGTTGTGTGAAGTAGAAAATGTAGAAGTAACAGAGTCAGAAGCACATGCTGTCTCAAAATCTCCCTTGTATCTAAATAGGACAAAACAGTTGTTTGCAGATAGGAATAAATACCTAGAGAAAGGAATAGCAATCAGATGTGGAAGCTCACCTTGCCCCCAGAGTGTGATGCATTGCTGTTCATGGGTTTGGCACATGCCATTATAGCAGTATCCATCTATCCTGTAGCAAGAATGCCCGTCATGCAGATACACATTGGCTGGGCAGTGAGGGCTGCTGCCAGTGCAGAATTCAGGAAGGTCACAGGAATTACTGGAGTGCCTGCATAAGATCCCTGCTGGCTTCAGCTGCAAGGGGGAGGGGGAAGAAGGAGGCTGTAGTAATTCCAATCAGGTACCACACAGTGAAATTTATGCCACAGGCTAATGTTTCGTCCTCCCTGAGACTCTGCACCAGGTGGCCATTAAGCACAGTATAAAAGTGACACAGCACTTTATATGCATCTCTTTGATATACTGAACTCTTGTTTATAACACATTTCCAAAGGGTCTCCTTCATTCCTCATTTAAGATGCTAGCACAAGCCTCTGATCCGCAGCACACATGGAAGCACATAACCTAAATGTGAAATGACTCTGCAGTGGCGGAATTATTTAAGTGGACATAAACTTTTAAGATTTGTTCTTTCAATACTATCAATATATGCACAAAATAAAAATGCATGCTTTTTTACAAGACAAGACATTCTGTATTTAATAATGTATTATTTTTAAAGATGTTGGAAAATTCTCAGAACTATAATTTTAGGTCAGTGTGGGTGACGTCTTCAGCTCCCACTGAAAATGCAGAATAGTTCTGAAGATCTGAACAGACATCAAGATGATGATGGAATCCTGCCCTACAAAAATGAGGAAAATTCACCTTGCAATCTTCACAGCAAAGTCCATGGGCACACACTGCTCCTGGTCTTAAAGTGCAGGTAGTAGCATTACAGCACTGATTTGTACATTCCTAAAAGAGGAAGATAATAAAATCTGAGAGCCATATTCAACAACAACAACAAAAAAAGCTTGTATAGAGGAGAATTGAATCAATCTATCAATCTGCCTCCTCTAGATTGGGAAAGAATGTAGTCTAGTTTGTGGTAGACTACATCTTCAGGCCTTTTGTGTGTTTCAGAATTGGCCTCGACTCCCTTTCTTTTCTACACCAACATATCTAACAGTTCCAACAGTATTCTATCAAGTTACATTCAGCATCTAGTACTGAAAATACCTTTTACTGTTGAGAAACTGGATATGAAGCAGCAAATATATCCAGAGAAGTTCACAAGAACACCAAAAACAACCTATTTACACCTTGGGAAAGTCTCTTCATTAGTACCTTCTCTAGACAATGGTAAAATAATGCAGATTTTGAGATACGTGTGCATAAAGATAATTTGAGTTTTGGAATTCGTACACTTTCACAGATTAGTTTTAGTAATTCATTCTTGTATTGTTTCTATTTCTCAAGAAATACTGATTTAATACTTCAGAAAAAATATACACAATGACCCCTCTATAGGGAAATAACATGTTTGCATTCTGAATGCAAGTGAGTGCATTTAGAGGCATATAGAAAGAAGCAGATGCTAATGGTGAAAAATCTACAGCAGCTACATCAAAGGTACACCCATTCTTTGACTACCATCCTGCCCCTCCCAGATTAAAACTAGAGAGAAGTTTTTTCAGAACATCTGTGGATCTTGAAGGAAAAACAGAGAATGCCAGGAGTGTAATGTGGAAAGAAAGAACTACTGTACACACTTTTTAAAATGAATGGAATCCCTGGAAAGTCTTGCTCCGAGTCACACAGAGAACAGGGTTACTTGGAAGACACTTGATAGGCTATAGACTGGAATTGGCAGAACCAAAGAAAACCTAAGAAACTGGGATTTTCATACCATCACAGCTCTTTCTGGGTGAGAAAAGGAACAGGGTGCTTCACACCTGTCAGTGTACTCTAAGCTCCTCAACATGTACTATGGAAAACTTTGTGTTAGCTGCCCCAAATGCTCTTGATGTTGCCAGTTACTGGGCAAAAAAATTTCTGATATATTTAAAACTGTATTGTGGTGCTTCTGACAAAACAGAGACATTTATGCTGCTAAGAAATTAATTAGGTAAAGGATGACAGACAATCTTATGCAAAGTACATATTTGCCTGAGTGAGCTATGGTGATACCTTGCGGAATTGATGGAGACCAGGGGCTGGCTTAGATCTTCTAGGGGGCAGTGCCTGGGACATGCAAGGCCCTAAAAATTCTGGGAGCAAGAGAAAAGGAGGAAGGGTAGCTGCTATTCTGGTTATCCCTAAACATACATACATGAAAGGCTGCATAAACCCAAACGAGAGGGATGTCTCCAGCTTGGTTGATTGCAGCAACCTCCCAAGCCGCTGCACAACAGCAGGACCCCAACTTTAATTTACAAAGTATTTTGGTAAATAGATGTAACTCTATTCTTCTTCTAAAAATGTTCTGTTTTTCAGAGTAGCAGCAACCCTTATTTAGAGATGCTGATGTATTCCAGGTAGTTTTATTTATTTATTTATTTGAAGTATTTTTAACCTGCCTTTCTCCTTAAAGGGACCTGAGGCAGCTTATACAGTATAATTAAAAGGGCAATATTTAAAGCTAAAAACATCCCCACACAACTCCCACTGACCTGTGCCTCTACCAAGAACCCAATTTAAAAAAATATATGTATGAACTAAGCCAAAGTTTCAGCCACCCCTCAGATTCCACTCATAACTTCATTTATAAGATTAGGATCTGTTTTTTTATTTCACTGAAGTATTCAGTTGGCTAGTGAAGTGTTGTTTCTCCTCTTTTCTCAGATCCCTTTAAATATTTATGGTTGCTATCACATTCCTCTTAATCTGTTTTCTATCTGAGTTTAACACATTATATTATTTTAAATGTTCTTTGGTCTAATTCTAAACTTATGATCAGGTTGTACAACTTCAGATTGTATGTCTGAACTAATGAATGGATTCTCCTTCATATATCCATATCTACGTCTATATCACCTATATCAAATTCCTATGTATCGAAAATTATATTTCATGGAGAAGGTTAGGTTAGACTTCCTGATACACAGTCTTCTCAGTGAGAATTAGGTCTTTGTGTTATTTGCTCCCTCTCCCCTTGAACTTTATCATCATTATAGTTCTCCTCTGAATTGTTTCCAATTTATCTTGCACTGATCAGAAGTGGCACAGTACTTAAATGAGATCTAATCTCTGGGCTGAACAGGGTAGTACTATTGTTTCATGAGTCTTGGGAATGATACTGCTCTTAATGCAACTTGAAAGGACATTACCCTTTCTTGCCACAGTATCACACTGCTGAGTTAGTTATCCAATATAACCTTCACATGTCCCTTAGAAGTGCTGCCTGTTTATTTATGATCTCCATCTTCGTTTTTTATGTACTGTAAGTCTCTTTAATACACAAAGTATTTCAGAGTTTCATATGTAAAAAGATAGGTTGATGTTCCCAAATAACTTACAATTCTAAGTGAAAGGTTCTTCTTTCCTGTATGCAACACTTCCTGTTTCTGGTTACATAATTTCATTTTCTTGGTTGTCTCACTGACTAGATCCATTCCCTCCCTAGTCTTTGGGTCAAATGGATCTATTGTTTAGTCCTGAGAAAATATAAATGGGAAACTTACTCTTCAAAGGTCACAGAGAATGGTAATTGGTTGGACAGAAACATCTTTCTCCACTACACTGACACAGGACATCAAGTTATATGAACACATTCTGTACCCACCAAACTGTGAATTGCTAACAGACTTTGGAATTTTTTCCATAATTAATGGAACAAACTACCCTTATGTCTGCAAATGAGAGAGGGAAGGAGGAGATGTCTAGCTCAGCCCCTAGCTGTGTTGGTTAATCGGCCTGATACACGCCAAGATAATCAGTTGTCCAATAGTATTCCTACAGTGAGTTGTTGCATTTTGGTACTTCTGGAGTGGAAAGATCAGTTAAGTGAGTCCTGCCCAGGGGACACCAAGTTGCATTCATATTTTTCAGGGAGGCTTCTTTCATGTTCTTCTATGCAAGTGGAGAGAAGAACAAGCTACATCATAGTTATGTTAGTGCACTCTACACCAAGTCTGATGGAAGTGAGAGCTGGACCATAAAGAAGGCTGACTGCCGAAGAATTGATGCTTTTGAATTGTAGTACTGGAGGAGGCTCTTGAGAGTCCCCTGGACTGCAAAGAGAACAAACCTATCAATTTTGGAAGAAATCAACCCTGAGTGCTCACTGGAAGGATAGATCCTGAAGCTGAGGCTCCAATACTTTGGCCATCTCATGAGAAGAGAAGACTCCCCGGAAAAGACCCTGATGTTGGGAAAGTGTGAAGGCAAGAGGAGAAGGGGACGACAGAAGGCGAGATGGCTGGACAGTGTCACTGAAGCTACCAACATGTATTTGACCAAACTCTGGGAGACAGTGGAAGACAGGAGGGCCAGGCATGCTCTGGTCCATGGAGTCACAAAGAGTTGGACACGACTTAACGACTAAACAACAACAACAACAACAACTTTGAGTCGTCAGGCCCAAGTCCCAAGTCTGAGTCTTTGGGTCTGAGTCCTGAGTCCCAAGCCTCAAGTCTGAGTCATTTGCCCCCCTCCCGACACACACACACACACACACACACACACACACACACACACACACACACACACACACACACACACACACACTCGCACACGCACACGCACACACACACCTGAGACTTCAGACTTGGGACCTGGACCCAAGGACTCAGACTGTATATGTGTCACATAGGCTGGGGCATGGACAGAAACAGTGGGCCTCCCTACCTGCCACCACCTACCACTGGTGCTGCCACCATCTTCCTCAAAGACAGCAGGCCCACCTTCCCTTCCCTTCCTGGAGCCAGTCCTTGCTTCTGCCTATCAGCTGGGTGGTGAGTGCATGGGCAGAGGCAGCAGCTGGAAGCTGGGCCTGCTGCCTTTGATGAGAGCAGGGGGCAGGTAGAGTAGCCCCTAGGGAGTCAACAACATGACTTGGGTCTGAGTTGTGGGTCGAGTTGCAAGTCCAACCCCTGAAACCCCCAAGTTGAGCCCAAGTCAAGTTGCTGGTGTAACTTAAGTTGGATTTGACAGCGAGTTGTGACTCACTTGTTAAATCTATAATTTTAAGTAATGGGCACACAGTCAGGTTTCCAAAAGGGTCTAGTATCTGGAAGTCCAGAGTACAACCGTAGGCATATAGGAATGATGTCCTCAAGAAAAGCACAACTAAATAATGAAATGGGTCTTTTGAAACCCTTAATCACTTCTGCATCTTAGTAGCCTTATCTCACAGTGGACAATTCATGCAGAGGTCCAGAGCTATTATGTATTCAATGTTGTTGTTATGAGCTGCCATTTCCAACTAATAGTGACCCTAGTGCAGGTTTTTAAGAATTTCAAGGAATTGTTTATTACTGCCACCCCCATGAGTTTCCATGGCTGAGCAGTCCAAGTCTGACATTCTACCTACTACATTACATATTTTTTGTGTATTTTATTCTACTCACATTTGGGTTTTTTTTCCAATCTGTCCACTCTGATGATTAACCCAAGAGAAAATTTCAATTCAGGCTACAGGTTTCTTATGATAGCAAATATAAGTGAAGAAGAAACAAAAATACAACTTTGATATGTCAAGTCTGATGGGGAGGGAACCATGGTTTTGTGATGCTAGAAAGATTGACTGCAGATCGACTCTACCACTGATATGTAATTATTTCAATGGAATGACAGGGATTTTGCTCACCTGAGGAGCTGTCTTATACTCTCTCTCTTACAATATTATTTGTATTGTTGAAGTGAGGATAACAAAAAAGTGATGCAAAATAAGATCACCATTGTTATTGTTAGCAAATACATTCATGACTACTGTGGCTCATATTAATTGTGGTGCTTCCCTATAAAGAGGAGGTGGTTAAAATTTTTATCTGTTTTTATTATCTGAACCAGTCAGAGTACTCAGATAATATTTGAAGCAAATCCTCTTCAAAAGTTATGATCAGGAGAAACAAGATGAATCAATGACACCTGTATACCAGCTCCCTTAGGTCTCATCAAAATGGGGCGGGGGGGAAGCAAAGTGTCCCATTTATATACGTACCGCCCAAATGGTGCTTAAAACTCTCTCTGGACAATTTACAATTTGATTATGCAGGATACATGTTGCCCCCTCCCCCCAGCAAGCTGGGTACTCAGTTTACCAACTATGCAAGGATGGAAGACTGAATTACCCTTGAACTAGCCACCTGAGCTCAGGATCAAAATCAGGTCATGAGTAGAGTCTTCAATGCAGTACTGAAATATAACCACTGCACCATTGGGTTCCTTAGCAACAGACTGCTACTCAGCAGTGCTAAGACAAAGATCCACTAATACTGAGATGGGAACAAAAAAAAACCTAAGTCAGAATGGTGTTCACAACCTATTACTGCTTCCCTATTTTCTAAAGAGCCTTTAGATAAGAAGTTGTAGCTACCTGATTATGAAGCTGATTTGAAATACAAGGAGAAAGAAAACATGCTTTGTGAATGTTTGTTATTATCATTATTTTATTTTAAACACAGACATTGTAGGAAGTGTTCATATTCTGGAGTCTTTCTCAAGAAGGTATGTTGTTCCAATAAGGACAAATGTGCAACTAATTAAACTAGAGCACTTGCATTGAGTGGAGTGAAAAGACAAAAGGTAATGTGGTGGAACATGAGTCTTAGAGAAGTGTCCAACAATATTATTCCATTAGCACAAATGCTGTTGCACTCAGTGACTCTTCCTTCTGGGCTATACATCGGGGATGGGGATGTTATCTAATGCAGATGGCAGTTGCAGAACTACTTACATGCCTTACAAACCACAAATAGAAATGTACCACTTCTTACACAACCAGAAAAACCAGTGGAATTCCAATAATGTTCTATTTCCTTCCACTAACACTATGAGGGATTTAGGCCTTTGAAAACAAGCACTTAGGATCTCATCTATAATCAAAGGAATAGTTTGCAAAAAAATTTCTAAAGCTCCCTCTTTTGTTCTGGACACAATAGTTTTGAAACATTAAGTATAACTGCCCTAAAAAAAGTCAATGTACAGAATATCTAATATCCAGAAGGAATTGCAAAAGTCTATGTGATACAAATGGATACCCAGTGTGGTTTAAGGAACAGAATGATGGACCAGGATTCAGGAGACCCGGGTTCAAATCCCTGTTTTGCAATCAAAACTCACTGGTGGAATGGAACTGGTAAAGCCATTCCTTAAACATCTCACTTACTTTGGAAGCCGTATTAGGGTTGCATTAAGTTGGTTCCAAAATGACAGCACAGAATATACTATTTGGTGACTTGCCTAAAGGAGGAGATTCTCTTCAGTGAGTATACCATAGACAAAAAAAATGTACTGGAGAACCTCATGAAAAGATCTACAAAGTATAAAAAATATATATATAATGTAAAAATAAGCTAACAAGCATGTATTGCTTTGTGAAGGAGACATGAAAAACAAGAACATTGCTAAAGCTTATGCACTTTTTTGATCAGTGTGTAATCAATCCCCATTCTGATTTACAGCCTCCATATCTCACAGAACTTGTCTTGTTGATAATGTTTAAACTACTGATACACTTGGAATGCATCCAGTATAATGTCCTATACAAGTACTAGAGCTACCATCGTTCTGTGAAAAGTTGTATGTCCCTCATATTAGCAATGCAACTAGCGTAAGTAAACACAAGCATAACACTATCATAGAAAGATGTGAAAATAGTTAAGCAAGTGAGGTAAAAATATTGAAATTTGTAAGGGTGGAACTGGGGTTTCTGCAAATGGTAGAAATTTTGTCCTAACTAAATGAGAGCATTGGGTATAACTCTTTGGATCTTCTACATTGCAGGTAAATATTCTGCATAATGTAACGTTTCAGGGGAAGAAAGATGCAGGTAGAATCCTACACAGGCTGAGTACATGGGCCATTTGGCCTGCTGTTTGGAGTACTGCAGGGACAGGCTGCTGCACTCTTAAAGACAGTGATCGGACAATGTGTTTTCGAGAGTGCACCAGCATGCCTCCAGACCATTTGAATCCATACCTTTCTGCTCCCTGTCAAAGGGCTTCTACTTTTCTGGCAAGGGTAGGATTGCTCTGGTTTGGACTGGTTCCAGTGTATATGATCACTGGAACCAACCCAAAGCAAGCCTTCCAGTTTGACTTTTCCAATATTGTAAAGTGGTTTACCAGATATTGGCAAATTAATCATGTTCCCTGTAAAACATTTTTAACTGTATATAGACTACTACTACATCAGCTATTAAAAATCATTTTTTCTTTGCCTCTTCTTAAGGGACTGGTTGAGAAACCACCTGCAGTTGAATCCATAGCATGCCAAAAATTGAGTTTTGGGTTCAAAACTTTAACAGCTCTGATCATTAGGAAGTTTTGTTTAGCTGAAATTAGTTTTTTTTCCCCTCCTGAAATGTCCACCCATTAATTATAGAGGAGAGATAGCTCATGAACTCAAATTTGCACACTGCTGAACAAAGCAGCTTCTGTACAAGGGTAGACATTCTAAACCAAGTGAATGTAAGAAAAGTCCACATTGTCCTGCACTTTCTTTCTAACAGTGCCCTAACAGGTACTCAAAAGAAGGACATCTCTTCCATGTTTCTCCCCTTTCTTTTTTAAGGCTTTGAATGCCTCAAGATCAGCAGCAACCAAGACATGCATCGCACTTAATGCGAGCAAAGCTTTTCTTCCCAGGTGGCTCAGCTTGGGGAAAATAGCTTATTAATGACCACAAACAACATTTTAAAAAATATTCTGTATAAGCAGAGAAAGCTTAAAACACTTGCTAGACTTAAAAATAAAATAAAACCACACAATTTCATTCAAATACCTAATAAAAATAGCTTTTAGATGCAAACTGCTGCACATAGACCTACACACAGAACAACCTGATGCCTTCAAGGATTAGAGTGGTATTGATGTGCCACTCCTGGTCTAAATTGCTTGGCTAATGTAACATTAACTAATGGAATGGATTTGCTGGTACCACACAGATTACAGTAGAAGATTGGGACTAAAATCAATCGCACCTGAGACCCAATTTTCCAAAGCATTTAACAAAACAAACGAAGAAGTCACAATTCAAACTGCTTCGTGGCAATATTAAGCTTTTTAAAAAAAAACTTTAAAAGCCTTTAGGGACCTTCAGGAGTGGAAAATGAGAAATATAAATGGGTTAGAACTGCATCTGCAAGCTACAAGTGCTCTTTTGGCTTTAAACAAGGAGATGAACCAAATTCTCCAATTTTGTTGGCAGAAGAATGAGAAAAACCACCAGGACATCTTTATGACTTGAATCAGTTTGATAAACTATATGGAAAAGCTGTAGAAACTTCTTGCTATTTCTATGTCCCCAAATCTATTTTGTCTGCAGTGCTACATTTATCAGAGATGACAAATCCATCATATTCTGATATATTTAGTTCTGATGATCCCAGAGGGGGAAAATTCAGTATCACCAGTAGACTCCATGGTTCAAGTGAAGGACAAATAAATGATTGTGTGTTTTTCTGTAGTGCTAGCAGATCTATATCAAATAGAATAAATTGATGGGATACAGCATAGTTTTAGGCAAACATAGGAATGCCACAGCCCTTTTGTCTGGGGTGCTGTTTAGAAACCATATATCGCCAGTCTTGAATGGGCTTCCAATTCGCTCCTGAGCTCAAATAAGCTTGCTGGTTTGGAGCTAAAGGTCTCTAAACAGCTTGTTTCTTAAATGTGTGAAGGATGCTCTCCTCACACATATGAGCTTGCCTAGACTTTGAGATCTTCAACAGAGACGTTTCTGCATGTCTCATCATTTCAAGAAACAGGTAATGAGAAAACTGGTTGGCACACAAAGAGCATCTCGAGTGTAGATCTCCCTCTCAATGTAAGTCAGTCTGGCTCCATTCTTGATGAACTTGTGACAAACAGAAAAGTCTCTACTGATTTGTGTAGCTTTTGATATGCAAAGCTGATTTCAAAGACAGCTCTTAAGAGTTCTTGACCAAATTTCCAAAAAAAAAAAAAAAAAAAAAGAGTGACTTTTAAATGTTATTTTTTAAATAGTCTTTTATGTGCTTCTGGGGAATTTTTTAATCCTGTGTTTTGAGGTCCTCACTGATAAATGATAAGTGAACACCTTTAAGAGATAAACAGACAGGATAGTGACATAAAGGTAATTGCTTTCCATGTTTTTCATTATTTTGCTTAGACACGGTATATCTCAAGTACCATGTTTTTCCTGAAAGGCCCAAACACTTTGAAGCCTCCTTAAGTCTCAACATATTTCAAGTATCAACGGCTAAAAATTTAAAGAGAATCCCCTCAAGTTGTGAAGTTACGTTGGTACAAGGACAAAAGCATCTTCTTGGTGATGTCCTCTTTAGTAAGGAAAGAGGAGAATGTTGAAAATGTACTTTTTTAGACTACAGCTTCTAGAAACTCTCACTCAGCATGGCTCTTCCAGTCCATCAAATGCACCAGAAAGTCATTTTCTAAGCACTTTCCAACCGTATTGGAATAACAGCCTATACACACAACATGCCTATGAGTTAGATAGAGAACTAGACTACTTTCAAAGAATGCTGAGATCAAGGAATAGTGGCACTAGGATAATAATATAGCTTAGTATTCTAGATGAATAGCTCCCAAACTTTTTTTAAGTTAAAAGTTGTATTCATTTTCAATAAGTGTGAGGGTTGGGGTGTGGGTACAAGGGAATAAGGAAGGAATAGATAGGCGGGTGGGGAAGAGGTAAAACTCCAGAGAACAAAAGAGTATTCTTACATCTACTTACTTAGTTATGTTAAAAGGAAGATATATATAAAGTAGTTCCCAACCTTGAGTAACCTAGGTGTTCTTGGATTGCAGCTCCCAGAAACCCCAGCCAGCAGAGGTGGTGGTGAGGGTTTCTGGGAACTGTAGGCCAAGAACACCTGGTAAACCCAAGGTTGGGAACCACTAGATGGAACTTCTAGTCTCCATTTAAAGCAATAGTGACAGACTTACCTCAGGTTCGCCACAGTCACACTCCTCTCCTCCTTCTACATAGCCGTTCCCACATTTAGGCCCACCAAATGATTCCTTAACTTCTGGCAGATTGAAGAGACACATCCCCACTCCTTTCTCCAAACTGTTCTCCAAGTCTTTCTTGCTGCAACTGCTGAACATCATGGGAAATGGGTAGCTAAGTAAGGGCGGGACAGGGTAGGAATGATTGGACAAAAGAAAAGAATGGCTGTTATCACAGGCTTGAGGTTTGTGTGCTTAAATCAGCTGAGATAAGACATTCTGTAATAAAACATTTCTAATGAATTCTACAACTTTGTCATGAAGGACAGCAAGAAAAGCAGCAAAAACAAAACAAAAAAAACATTTATATCCCGCTCATCTGGTCTGGTCGACCACTCTGGGTAGCTTACAATAAAGAATATACAATAAACCATAAAAATTTAACAAACAGTCTGTGACACATGCAATAATAGAACAGAAAATAAATGAGAAGAAAAAAGAAATTAAGTATTGACAGGCGGGAAGGCCTGAACGTACAGCCATGTCTTTAGTTGTCGCTTAAAAGTCACACTACATGTGATTTCTATAGCAGATAATATAAATTTTCTCAAAATATGATTTCTCTAATAATCTAAGTAATGAATGTGCCCTCTAATTTGCCACCAGCACTGGGGAGGGGGCCCATCCTGTGCACATGGATTTCTGGCCACAACCAGAAGCAAATGGGAGGCAACACTGGCTTGGCTGCACAGCATTGATGCAGCGTTGTGTGGCCATGCTTAGAGAAAACATTGTTAGTGACTATCAATGTATTGCGTTAAAGAACGAAATATTAATTCCAGAGGTTTGTTCAACATCCTTAGTCCAAAAATGCTGATGTATATCTATACCATACAACAACCTTGATACCAGCGTTTGTCATCTGTAGCCTACCACCTGGCAGTTTTTAAAGTAGCACAAGAATGTACTCCTGCTCCAAAAAAACATAGATCAACATGGCTACCTCATTGTAAATAATTCTGGTACTGTAGTTTTGACCTCTTAGAATCTCAGTTTAACAGTGTGAGAGGTTATGGACAAAAGAAGCACAGAAAATGGGAGGCAATGGAGGAGAGAATGAAGTTTATCGAATATCGTTTGTTCTGTGTAAAAGACAGGTATTCTATACCTAGATTCCACTTGTGCTCGATCACCAAATACAACTGTAATTTTAAATCAGTCTTTGTGTTTTAAGAAGTAACCTTTAATTTCAGTAGTATGATAATAATTAGAGAAGTTGAGATTTGTGTTTCTGGATTACAACTCACAGAATTCTTAGGGCAACATGACCACCTTTGAATTACCACTCATTTTGAAAATTGGAATAATTATTCTTGCTAGTTTGTGTTCACTCCCAAAGACATTGCTACAATTTTTAATCTTCTTAAAGCAAACTGTAAATGACTAATATCTTTTTCATCAGCATAGCAAATTGTACTACTACAGGTCCATTGA